>NW_007579403.1:127817-148518 GCF_000690725.1 Stegastes partitus | reverse complement strand
TCAGAATGTCCTGAAAACGTATATATTTGAATGGCACTGAGGGCACACTGTAGTCTAATTGCAGCTCAAATAAAGCAGCTACAGTTTCACTTTGAGACATGCTTTTGGCTTTTTTTTCCTTTCTTAGAAAAGCAAAGTCTGTGCTTTAATAGTATGAGGCTTTTGATAAAGCCATCTTAAACAAATGTATCCATGCACATAAGGTTTTTCCAAAGAAGTTTAGGAGGAGAGATGGTATCGGTATCGGCAGATACTCAAAGTTGAAGTATCGGTATCGGTATCGGAAATCAAAAAGAGGTATCAGTCCATCCCTAATGGTAAGGGTGGAGCGTATCTGCCACTCCCCTGCCGATGCCGGTGGTGGAAACAGAAGCGTGACCACTAACTAAACTAGCATCAGCAGCCAAATACTACCTGTGCGTTCTGACCATTTCCACCCCCGGGGGTGCGCTCCGACGGGGTGGAAGTGGCTGGATCGTGTACAATCGCACCGGTCAATTAGGCTTGAATTCCAGCGATGCGTAGTGTTCTAACAATACACGAGTTATGATAACAACTATAAACAATAAATATTAACAACAAACGAGCCTTCCAGCATCAAGCCCTCCTTGTATCTCGACCTCCATCTTGACAAGCCGACATAAAAGAAGGTTTTACACTTAGTGTCGGATTATCGAGTCGCGACTGTAATATTCAGTATCGGCCCCAACAATCTAGAGTTGGTCAAGCTCCATATAAAATGACTATTTCAAGCAACAACATCATTCCAAACGTTTTCCATCCCAGAGAAGAAAAATCCCTGACGTCAACTTGTCAAACGCATCCGCGACCGCCCCCGACCGCTTCTGTAAAGAGCTATTTTTACAGAATCTGAAGCCATGTGTTTGGATGCTTCACATGTTTACGCCCGCAGGCTCTGACCTTTAATCAAAGATATTTTCCAGCCGTTCATCCTTTTTTTTTTTTTTTTTTTGATAATCCAAGCGGCGCGTTTTCACGTCCGTCAAGGGCCTGGAGCCGCCGGTCGCGCACCGCCGTCTAATGCAGAAAATGAAAGCGAGCTCTGAGTGCAGAACCCCGGGCGCGAACCCATAACCGTAATGCACGCAGAGAATAGAGGGCCGTCTCCCGCCTTCATGCCAGTGCACTCGTGTGGGTTTGAATGCTTTAACCCGCTCCCCGTGACCTCCCCTCTTCATGTTCTGACATCATAAAAGGACGCGGCCGCCCTCGTGTCGTCAAATAAGGAAGGACCGGAGCTTTTTGTGCGAGACCGTCATATAAGGACAGAGTGGGTAAGAGTGGGAGCTCTGCCAACACCATCCTCTGCCTGCCAGATGTACACTCGCAGTAAATCAGCCTACGCATGCACACGCACACACTCGCAAAGTGCTGCATCATGAATGTACGCACACACACACATTACATTGATTTGTGAGCAAGTAAATAACTCAGAGGCCTCGATATAATTAATTCAATGTAAATACCGATAGACGGCCAGTGTGTGTGTGTGTGTGTGTGTGTGTGTGTGTGACAGCATGATAGCCACGGGAGATGTTTGATCCTCGTTGACCCTCTCTGCTTCTTCCTCCCTCCTCATCATCGCTGGTCAGTGCTTCCTGATCAGGTGACACACACACAAACACACACACCATCTGCTCACAGTTCACACACATTAAACACACACACACTTAAATCCTGGCACAGCTACAGTCGCACATTTACTCACACATAGTTACACATGTTAAAACGCACATATGACCGCGCTCAATATTTACGTATCTGCACACGTTTTCGAATTGTCTCCTTTTTTTTTTTTTCTGCTCATGATGATTAATCCAGTCGACGTGTTAAGCTGTAGCCGTGTTTCCGCAAATCGACCGTCCATCCATCCATCCAGCTTTTCATGAAACATGCAGAGAGACACTCCGAAGTGGGCCGACAGATCAAACGTGCGGCTCGGCTGGAACTCGGTGTTCTGCCAGAGAGCCGTCCGGTCCGGTCCAGGAATGGCGTAGCGGTGGGAATTGGAGGTAATTTTGGAGTTAGTTTCACATCTGTTGCCGTTTCCATCCAAGTAACCAACACTTATATGGAAACAGGTCACGCTGCCCAGCACAAAAGGGGACGCGTGGGACTGCATGACCTAAAACTCTGAGATGTTCATGCTTTGGATCTTAGTTTTTCCACCTCATGATGTCAAACCGTTGTGTAAATTCGTTATACAACGGTTTTAATTGCTGGTGGCGGGGATTCACATTCAGAGACAATGCGGCGTGTCTTCTATCGTTGCTGTTGCACAACTGTTTACTCTCCTGAAGCTGTATCGGAGCTCTGCTAGCACTAATGCTAACCAAACAGCTGCTCTTTCACAATAAAAGCATTTGTTGTTGTTTTTTTTGCTACAACTCACTCAACTTTATTTATAAAGCATTTTAACACAACAAAAGTGCCAAAGACAAAATATAAAACAATTTAAAACATCTAAAATGCAAAATGGAATAAAATTATAATCAAATCATTAAAGGGCAATAAGAAGAGTTAAAACAATAAAACAGGAGGCTCATGCCGGGTCGAAGGCCAGGGCGTAAAAATTAGTGTTCAGACGGGTTTTAAAAATGGAAAGTGATGGTGCTTCTGTAACGAGCAGCGGCAAAGAGTTCCAGAGTCTTGGAGCTGCGACTTCCACCAAGACCGACAAGAACTCGCAGGCCTTCGTAAGGCGGCTTGAACCTTTGTCTCTAGTGTGAGAATCGCTCCTGTAGAACCTCTTTCATGGCAAATGTCACCTTAGTCTGGTAGAAAAGTTGCCTCAATAAGTGCTTTTTCTTCTTTGCAGTGTGAAGCGACCCTGTAAAATAAACTGTTCTTATGTTGTTTAGTCACCAAGATATGTAAAAGTGAGATTCTTCTCATTTCAGATTTCCAGGTTTTTGTACTTTCAGTATTTTAATCATTCAGAGAGAGAAAAAGAAAAGTAGTAGTTTAATTTATTGTGACTCATTTTGAGAGGGAAAGTGGACTTATATAAGTTTAATGTGATTGTTTTCCTAAACTTTGATATTTATTGAGTGAATGATATAATAAGTGGCACAAAACAGTGACTTTTAACCAAGTGTGAGGATGCCTGGATTATGTCTTTATCAATGTTATTGATTATATTAAAGGTGGAACACTGTCCGGGCCCAGGAAAACCAAAACCATCCTCAAAGCCCACATCTACAGTAACAACAGCCTGTGGCAGGTGGACCTTCCATCTGACATCCGACACAAGATTCAACTCATTATTTGTGAGACGTATAACAGCCCACATCCATCTATAACACAATCCAACTGCTTCCCTTAAGGCTACAACTACAAAGACCAGGACAGACATATTCCAATAAATGAGTTATAGCAGCTGCCACCTATTGACCAATGAAGATATTAATACACATATTTGCACTTTACACCCCAACTGTTAAACATTATGTTAATCTCATATGTATGTAATTGCTTCCTTAGCTCCTGGGTCCTGTTTCTCCAGAACTGATTAAAAACGTTGCGGAAACACTTTCACGGGGAATAGACGCCATCGGTGGATTGGTTGCATTGAATCCATACAAAGTCACTGATATGATGTTTTCATTGACATAAAAAACCCGTCAGGCTCTGGTACCCAAACCTACTTTAAAACAGTTTAAGAGCATTTCGAGTAACGTTGGTTCTTGTTTAAGCAACAGCTCGAATATCAATCCACTTCAAGAATCAATTCTTTTCTGGCGTATCAAGTGGATTATTACAGAGAGACTGTTTAGTCGTGGATGAAACGCCAAACAATTACTGTCAGAAGTCTATTCTGGTGTGCGAGCTGCAGTCGGTTCTGACAGAGCTCCAGCTGTTGTGCATGTGATTATATATATATATATATATATATTAGCTCGTTAGCAGGGTTGGCATGAAGCAGACACGGTGCCGGTTGTATTATATGTGTACCATTGTATGTGCAATAATCCAAATGGTGGTCTTATTATTACACTGTATATAAGAGCAGAATGTATATTTATGTGTTTAGATATATTTTATTTCATATTGTATATGTATTTTTACTTTCCTACATCTGTAAGACTTTGACTGGGAGCATCTGTGACAGAAAGCAACTTCCCCGACAGGATCAATAAAGTATTTCTGATTCTGTACAAAGAGTTAAATGGTCCGCACCTTTTGTTTTGTTTCTTTAAAGCTAACCTCAGGTTCTAAATCTTTACAATGTCTTCCTCCAGTGTTGCACTCGGCCTCCCATTGGGGGCAACTTGGGCTTCGTGTCTTTCCCAGAGATGTTTAGCACTTAGACCGGCTGGGAATCGAACTGCCAACGTTGCTATTGGTGGACAACCGGCTCTACCACCTGATCCTCGTCCACCCAGAGTCTTTGACTCATCTCCTCACATTGTATGGATCAATCAACTATCAATCAGCTGCCTTTATCAATCAATCGGCTACTTCTACCTGGTAAAACTTCCAATAAACCTTTTTCAAAATGTGCCCTCAGTTCTGACAAAAACAGAAAAATTTCATTTTGTGTAGTTTTTTTAAAGTTGAAATCCACTGCTGGCTTTAAAAGTTAATTTAGCTTGATTACACATATATATACTTTTACTTTTCTTAATGAACTTGCTCTTTTTTTGTTGTTTTTTTAACCAGATTTATTTTATACTTGAGGGTAAACGGCTCAATGTTTACATTTTTTTCAACATCAAGACTCTCATTTCTTGTGTATTTATATATATATATACAAAAAGAAGGAGATGCTGTTGTACAAGCACCCCCCTACTGACTGGTCTAGCCACTGTGAGCTGAAGTGTTTTTTTCTAAACATTGCTAACAGTTGCTGGCAGTTCCTCATCCTTTGTTTTGCTTCTACATGAGAGGGCGGTCGTGTGACATGCAGCGAGTTCTGCTAATGCTCTTAATGCAGCGTGACAATCCAACGCAACGTCACAAAAACCCAAGCAAACAAAGCGTTTAAGGTAAAACCGTCGCCTTAATCGCTGTAAATCGTCGCTGCTTATTTTATTCTCTGTACCTGCAGCGAACACACACTCTGACACACTGAATTACTTTGCTGTTTTCTCGCCTGCCGCAGCAGAACTCTGGGAAAATACTGATTTCATGATGTTGCTGCAACCCCTCAGCCTGCAGCCTAACTCTCCCTTCCTCCACACACACACACACACACACACACACACACACACACACACAGAGGGTTGCATGGAGGCGGTTGCTAGGTAACAAGCATCCTCTAGTTCTTCCTACACATGGAGAGAAGTGAACTGTACACACGCCCAAAAACACAAGGATTCGGCATCACATGCACCCACACAAACATCCGCACACACACACACAAAGGAGAAGACGTCCACATCGGCGTAATGAGAGCGGCGACAGTGACGGCGTGACATCCTCGTTTCCAGCTGAACTCCCTGAAACAGCATCTGCCTCCTCCGCAGAGACTCCCCCCCCCCGGCGAGCGAACCAACGCCGCTCCTCCATTCAGACATTCAGCTGACGCCTGAACCCAGATCGGCTGACCTCAGCGCCGCACATTCACTCCAGTTCATTACCGAGTTCTTTTTTGCACTCATTAATTACTGCATTAAGTACAGACTTTCTCCGTGCGCCTTCGAACCGTGTGGGATGCCGGTAGTAAACACACTGGCTGTGCATTTTAATGTCTCGCTAACAGCCTGAGTTCTGGTTTTTCCGGGGAGCCCCGCGTAAATCAAAGCAAAGCCAAGGGGAGCGCTGAGCCATTAAAACAGAAGGCAGTGCAACCGCAATCACAGGCAGCCAAACAAAAAAACACAGCATTAACACAGAGAAACGACACACCGGGGACGACGCAGCGGCATTTACGTTGCAAATGAGTGAGTCTAATTTAGGTTTTTTTGTCGTGAAATATTTCAGTCGAACGCTGTAACTGTGCACTGATTGTAATGGGTTTGGAAAACTTCTGTAAATGTGTCGGTGAACGGCCCTATAGATCTCATTAATCAAACACAGCAATGACAAATGTGTTTGGATAGAACTATGAACTTGATATTTATCATGACTGACAGACAGGATGCTACAACAACGAGTCATGTCCTTCTGTTTCAGGTATTAACATTAAAGAATTTAAGCATTTTTACAAACAATTGCCCTTTAAAAATAACTGAAAACAGGCAATTTTAAAGGTCCAATTGTGTTATTAACTTTAAAAAAGAGGTTTACTAAAACAAAAGTCTGCAAATTTAATGCTGTTGTACGACGCTGTTGGATGGTGCAATGATGGAAGGACCAAATTAATTCCTGCAGAACGAAACCTACATTAACTACAACTACTTCCAGTGCATTAAACTGTATTTTCTAGAGTTTTTATCATCTCCATACCTTGATGAAGGTTGTGAGATGCACCTAAAAGTGCAAAAAATAAAAAATAAAAAAGTACTAATGATTTGTTTTTTTATGAGTCTGATGTTTTCTTTACAAAAACCTGCAAAAATACACCAAAAGGAACAAAAGAGTCATTAAATGTGAATCAGGAAACTCAACTACATCATGATGTCGTCAAAGCTACTTAAGTCTGCATTACTCGTGTAAAAGTCAATAAACTATAGGCGCCAAATCCTGTAAAAACAAACAAAAACAAAAATTCTGAGCATCTCAGTCGGCTGTGAGACGTCATTTAGTTTGAACTGCAGGCTGTGATCAGAGTGAACGGAGGTCTGGAAGCAAACCTGATCAATAAAATAAGTCAGGTATGGTTCAAAATTAGTAGCCAGCTGTTGGTTAACACATTCAGCACGGTAGAAAAAGTGCAGAATTTGTCGAAGATGTAAAAATGTAGGGCTGCAAGGTGGAGCGGTGGTTAGCACCATTGCCTCGCAGCTAGAAGGTCGCCAGTTCGCGTCCCGGTGAGGACACCCGGGATCTTTCTGCGTGGAGTCTCCATGTTCTCCCCGTGCAGCGTGGGTTCTCTCTGGGTTCTCCGGCTTCCTCCCACACAGTCCAAAAACATGTTGAGGTTAATTGGTGACTCTAAATTGTCCGTAGGTGTGAATGTGCTTGGCTGTCTGTCTCTAAGTGTAGTCCTGTGATAGACTGGTGACCTAAAAATGTAAATAGGACAACTTAAATAGTTTATTCATAGCATGTGGAAGCCCTATTAGTTCAGTATTGCCAACATCTGTGGAAAAATGTCTGTATTGATCCCAGGGTTTTTAAATTTTTAGAAAATCATCATGTTTTTCTTCAGTTTTCCTGATTCATGGCACCATAACTTGGTCATACTGCACACAGGACATGTTCTTCTACTTGTAGCTGTGACTGTGCTGTTTCCATAGAGGTGCAGGACTTCATTCTGCAGTGAAAAATGAGCGTACAGTGAGCAAAAAAACATGACAGAGAGAGAGGGAAGAATAAAAAGCCCAGAGGTTAAGAGGGTTCATCAGCACCTATAAAAACCTCCTCTTCTCCGGGGCAGGCTTTAGACTGGATGTCTGAACCTGGCTGCAGGGAGAGGTCAGCTGCTGATGTAGCGATAAGGCTCAAAGAGTTCCGCTTTATGGCAGCGCTGTTCGGACAACGCTGCTTTTTCCATATATCGACAAAAAAAAAAGCGAGAGGAAGGGAGGGAGGAGATGTGTTTGAGATTTAACAGGGGAGGGGAGAAGGAAGGAGGAGGCAGATCTGGAGGAGAGGAAGCAGGAGTAACTGATCAGGTAATGATCGGTTGGTCTGGGAGTTGGTTGATCACAAACACACCCTTCCTGTTCCTCCTCCTCCTGTGTTTCATCCTCCTATCTGAGGCCTCACAAGCAGACGTGTCAGGATCAGTGCGAGGCAGAAGCTTCTCTGCAAGGATGTGATATTTATAGCAAATGAATTCAGCCGGGCCCCGGACCTCCGACTTCCTCCTTGAACAATGCTCGCCGTTGTGTGTTTACCTGCTCGTGCACGCGACTGCCGCACGTGCGCTTCCCGTCGCAGCGTCTGCTCATCACGTGACGTCGTCCGGTCTGACAGCGAGCGATTATTGACTGTCGCCTTCCCATAATGCAGCTGTCAATCAATACGAGCGTCCCGCGGCAGCGCTGCGAGTGGCAGAGACGCTCTGAGGTCAATTAGGTGGCAGGAGAGGGATCGCTCAGACGCACGGTCGTCGTTTTTAATCTATTTTCGTTTGCCCCGGCTCTAATTTAATAATAATAATAAATGATTCGCTCCGCAGTAAATTACTTCACTTAATCTGTTTAACTTTACTGCGCGATGACTTGTGTCCTCCAGGAATGCCTTCTGATTGTGTTACGTAAGTCATTATGCAAGTTTTAATATTTTTTTGATGAGTTTCTTTTTCTTAAGATCAGTGTTCCATCATTGGATAAACTTAATATTCTCTGAGTGTTTGAGCTCCAGTGTGCTGGATTTAAGGGGGATTTATTAGCAGAATTAGAATATATGACTCAGAATTAAGTTTTCATGAGGGTGCAATCACTTTAAAATAAGAATCTTGGTGTTTTTGTTGCACAGAATCCGCCATGTTGCAGCAACTCTGGCTGCAGAGAGGGCGAGGATTTCAGCTGATTGCAATCTCTAATCTAACCACTAGGTGCCACTAAATCCAACACAGTGGTCCTTTAATTAAAAATGATTAAAATGAGATAGACTGCAGGTGTAAGTCGCACTCGACAAGACTTTCTCCTCCTTACTGTTTTCAAAATCCCCTTATTAAGTGAAATAACACCAATAACCTCCAACCTAGCAGCCTAAAAAAGTCAAGCCTTGGATCATACAGTCAGGCAGCCATGCTAGTTTTATGTTTTCATTGTTGAATTATCCGCTTTAATCACAGATCTCACCTCCTTGTTCCATCAAAACAGCTCCTTTGTCACTATTTTGAGGGAACGACGTTGTTTAGCACCACCCAAGACGATTGGATTAAAGAAATACAAACGAATCACTGTTGTTGAGAATAATAATGAGCTGCAGTCAGACCATTCTACTCAAGTCTGTCTATGTAAGAGATAACGCACAGGCATTACCGTAATATCTGGACTAAAAGTCGCCACTTTTTTCACACGCTTTGAACACTGCAGCTTAAACAATGATGCGGCTAATTTGGATTTTTACGAATTTGCCTCGAGACGAAAAAGTGACATAGAGAGCGACAATGAAAGAAAGATGTGTGACGAAGTAATTCTGAGGCTGTTCAAGTCCGACACTCGTAGGCGACTGTATTTTTTTAACCAGCCGTTTTTCAGGCAGTGTTTGGAAAAAAAGCATTTATTTGTGTATGTCAGCGGTACATATTTAACTGAAAGTTTAACAAATCTTTCTGTGTAAATATCTCCTGTTGCAATGTGGACACCTGCATATGTACAAGTTTTGTTTTCTTGTTAAAGTTAGTGGGTGCGGCTTATATTCAGGTGCGCTCATAGTCCGAATATTACGGTAAATAAAACGTGTATGAAGACAGTATTTAGGAGCACTGGGTTACATTTGTCTGTCTTAACACCAAGCAGCGTTTTACTGCCCTGTCTGGTGGAAAGTTTTCCACCCCGCCCAGCGTCACTGCACCTGTAACCACAGCAAACAATAGCTGCATTTCCAAAAGAACCGTCAAGTGAATCTTAAGCGACATCCTGACCCGAGCTGTTCTGGCTGCCTGGTGTCATCAGAAGGTGGTGGTGTGGGCTACGTCACACAGAATAATGTAATAAACAGAGCAGAAGAAGATGAAAACAAAATCAGCTTGAAAAAAAGCAGTGAAGACAAAACAAACAAAACTTTGGCCGTTTAGTTTTATGATGTCTGGAGACAACAAAAGAAGCAGATGACCAATCATGTGAGTTTTCTATGTAAGAACTTATTAGAAAAACAAGTTTCCATCTCCTACTGTGTGCACTAACTCCATCCATCCATCATCTACACACCGTTTAATCCTCACTAGGGTCACGGGGGGCTGGAGTCTATCCCAGCTGACTCAGGGGACACCTGGACAGGTAACCAGTCTATCACAGGGCTACACTTAGAGACAGACAACCAAGCACACTCACATTCACACCTATGGACAATTTAGAATCACCAATTAACCTCAGAGAACCCGGAGAGAACCCACGCTGCATGGGGAGAACATGGAGACTCCACGCAAGATAACTCTTGTTGCAAAATTGTTGTGTTTTTTTAAATTTTGCTGCTTCCTCATACTTCAAACTACCTCGTGGAAGCACAGCTGGTGATGTAACCGCGCACCTGCAACAAGGTGCAAAAATAAAATGTTCAATCCGGTTCATTTCAACTTGGCATAGTTTGACTGTGAGTGTTTTTTTTTTGCACCATTACACCCCTAATTGTCATTCAAGAGTCGTTTTATTTAGAAATTTGTTTTCATCACCCTGTTTTTTATTATGCAACTGCACTCGACAACTATTCGGAGGAGATAACCGGAAAAGCATGTGGCGGTGGCGGCGGTAGTAGTGTGTGGTGCACTCTACCGTAGGCTTTTACTGGGAGCCTGGGTTTGTTTCCATTATAAACTGCTATTTATACACCCAGTGAAACTCTAACCCCTGCTTTGACCACACACACACACACACTCGGCTTACCATGGGAGGCTGTCTCCATGGATACGAGAGTGGCTCCTCGACCGAACTCCTGCTGGAAAACCCGGACGGGGAGCCGCACTCCTATTATCTAACCAACATTATCTCCTGCAGGCCGTCCATGCTGAAACTTTACCAGCGTCTTGGGTCTCTATCTCCGAGACGCAGAGTGAAGATGGAGATAAGCTGGACCGAACACAGAGCTGGGAGGTCAAACATGGCATCCCCGCTGACCTTGAGGTGTAATTACGAACCTAAACGCGACGAAAGAGGGCCGAAGTCGTGTTGAGTTTCTTCCTAACTCAGCTCAGGATGGACTAAAAACCACCACATGTTAACAACAAGGGCCAACAACAGAAAAACATTGTTCTTACCAACAAAAAAATTATCTTTCAACTGAACAAATCCCTCTGCTGGAGTGACCTCGCGCTGTGTTTCCGCACCAGAAATAATCAGCCTGATGAGAAGCCTCCTCAGCGAGACGACGAGCTTCACACAGTCGAGGAAACGAGAGACATGTTTTTAAATCATGATTTCTATTAGCGGAGCTGAGCATCGAGCACATCTAAAGCGCTTAAGGCTCCATCTGTTTACGACTAGCATTCCTGTTTTTTTTCTCTCCCCCCAAACCGCTCATGACTGAGATCTAACGGCGCGACTTCATCGACGAAAAAGACAGGGGGACTGAGCTTCTGTTAGCCGTCACCCGAAAAACTGCATTAAAAAAGATGAAGGATGCGGGTTTTTGTGTATCGATTATCGTTGCTCGGGAGACCTTGGCTTGGAAGCGCTACAACCGCTACAGTCAGAAGGTGCACCGGCGCTCCATAGTTACCTAGCAACAGCTTTCTCACCCGCTATCAAGGTTATCTCCCTGATGGCTAACACGTTTGTCATGCACACACACACACACACATCTGAACGCCGCGCACATTCTTAAAAACAAGCGAGAGTCTTTGCTGCTCTGCTTCTTGTTAAGTGTGACTTCAAATTCCAGCTGAGTTTTTTTTTTCCACGCAGCGCCGTCACCGTTTTATCTGATGTTTATTTTTGCCGCGTTCACAAAATGTTTTTTTTTTTTCCAAAGGGTCAAATTAGATGATCTGTTTGATTTGGAGCGACCATGTTTCACAAAAGGCCTTCGACAAATAAAAGGTTTCATCCTCTGAGGAGCATGAATCGGTTTGATTCTTGGCCTGACTGTTCTCGTAGATTAGTCGTAGCAAAGACGTTTTGAGAGAGGAGTGAAAGAAGCCATCTATGTCCAACTGGAACAGAGGTGGAGGTCTGAGGCATCACCTCTCACCTGTTTACAATTCAGTCCTGAGATCTCTCCCTAGGAAGATGAAACCACATCCACACCTAGCCACAAAAGACCCTAACGAACCCCATTGTGGCAGGTGGAACGCTAACGACTCACATAACGAAGGGGAGGAGCAACAAACCCCCAATTGAAACTCAGGTGTTAATGGCTCGTTAAGGATATAAATATCTGGAACTCCTAACTAGTGAGTTAGAACTGATGAAGCCTCTTGGATGAGAGGTGGAACGACTTCAAGGAACTCAAGCAAATCCAGTTGCGACGATTAATCTACCAAAATAACCAGGACCTGGATGACTGAGAAGCTTCAAAGACACCTTGGCCTGACCGTAGCGCTACAAGAAAGGTTAAAAAGGTTCAAAAACTCAAGGAATCATCCTCAGGGAACTATGAACAGCCAAACATAATGGGTAAATTTGAATAAAGATTGTTTGTAATCCATGTTAAGCACCAATGGGTACATGTTAGCGAGCTAACAAGCTAACAAGCTAAAGTAAGATGATAAACAAGTATGCATCAGCAAGTTGTTATCACTATATCATTGTAGCATAGCATTACCTAACTTTGAGTGGTGCATAAAATAAAAAAATCACCACACAAATCAACCTTATTCACAATTTTCTGACATTTTAGAGTCCAAACAACTAATTGTTTAGGATTATAGTGATGGCAAAGCAAGAGCTGCTGGGAGTTTTGGAGGTATGTGAGGTCAAAGGTGGTCCAGGTGGCCAAAGACTAAGGTCGGACTTCTCCACACACCCAAGAGTGAAGCCGGTTCCCATAAAACTGGGCTTAAATCCACTAACTACCGTTTTTCTGGCAGGATTTCTTTGAGAAACCATTTCTCTGCATCTGTTGTTCCCATTCAGATGTAGTTTGACACCAAAACCAGCCCCCATTCAACAAAGTGGTTCTGAACAACCAGAAGATGTTTACACTGAATTTGCAAAGAAACGTGCAGCAAGTGAATTCATCTGTTTTTATATACAAATAAATAAAGTGCTTTTGTGTGTTTTAGGTTGTATGATTTAGGTTTAACTGCAGATTTAGTAGAAGCTCCTGTACAGACTCTTAAAGACTGCAGGGATTAAACCTACTTTGAGGAAACAAGTGGTACAAACTGCTGAAAAGTCTCAAGACTGACCCAGAACCTGCAGCCAAAAGAAAGAAACTTAACACTGGACGGACACAGTGTGACGTCTGGGTGGCGTCTTGAACCAGAACAAGAACTCTGTTGACGTAAGTGTCTAATGTGTATGAAATTTAAATTGTAATGATCACAAGCAGAACTGTTTCAGGTTTATAATCGATTAAAGGTTCATGAAAAAAGCTTATTATACTGTAGATAAGTTCTGAAGTTCTTGGCTGCATAACCAAACGACGAGAGCGACCAAAGAAATGACGATTCGGCCCACAGCGATGTGCTGAAAACTACATTTACATGACATTTTATGACCCCAGTGTGCATAATGGTCCCAGTCTGGCCACCCCTATAAAAACTGTTTACATTACAGAAAAATGTGAACTGATGTGGTGACGGTGGGTTTAGCCGGAGACAACCACATACAGACCCATTCCCACGGATGATTTCTTTGTAAAGTACAACCGAAGTACAGCTGGTACACGGGCTGCGTTGAGTTTACACGAACGAAACACAAAAGTCTGTGGCGACACTTTTAGTTGTTTGAATTGTATTGTGGCCGAGCAGCTAGCAGTCCTTTAATCACACAACCTTCCACTGCAGCACTGTGTGGTTCTTTGCATATGTGACACTGAGCTTTATAAATAAAACTGAGTTGACTTGACACGAAAGCGAATTCCAGACCGTAATTTTCAGACTATCGAGCGCACCTGAGTATAAGCCGCACCCACTAACTTTAAAAAGCCACAGGTGTAACATGAGATATTTACACAGAAGGACTTTTTAAACTTTTAATTAAATACTGGTAACATACACAAATACGTAAATGCTTTTTTTTGAACAGGGCTTGTAACACGGCTGGTCAAGAAAATAAAACTACAGTAGCCTACCAAGAAAAGTCATTGATCGCTACTAAAACCACTAAAGTCTTCAGTGTCGGGATTGAACAGCCTCAGAATTACTTCGTCACACATCTTTCTTTTGCTGTCGCTCTCAATGTCACTTTTTCGTCTCGAGGCAATATTGGAAAAATCCATCCAGCTGCATCATTGTTTAAGCCACAGTGGTCGAAGCATGTGAGAAAAAATTACAATACTTGTAACGCTGCCACTTTGCAAACCAACTGGTTAACTGTGGGTTAAAACCAAGTAAAGCCAACAGCGATGCAACAGTTCCCACATGGGGTCTAGATGTAAACAAGAACATGTGAGGACGGGTCACGGTGTCCAACTCTAAAGAACCTCGGAGCAGAAAAACATCACAGCTCACTGACAACATCGATGCTACTTAACGCTTTAAATGTCTCTGCAGCTGACCAGAATAGAAACGCTGCCTAAACATGAATCCACTGCTGAGATCTTCACCTCAGACTCGATCGTCGTTACACGTCTTCCGCTTGTTTGCCTGCAGAAACGCTAAACACGATGAAGTCCGAGTGCAGACGCAGACGCCACTTCCAATCCTCGTACACTTTAACGCGCCGAGACATGCAGACGGCATGACGACAGCGGCTCAGACAGGCGAGCAGCACTCCCCGGGCAGAGAGACTTCCAGAGGACCGCCGCACACCCGGGGGGACGGTCACATGGCTGGCCGATCAATACGGACCATGTGTCTGCTGTAGGAAGATCTTCCGCCGCCTGCCTCTCTCGCTGCTTTTTTCCCCGCTTCCCTTACGTTGCTCTTTCTTTCCCCCTCCCCACACGACTCTCGTTTTTCTTTATCATCTCCTCTCTCTCATTATCATCCCATAGCAGTTTTCACTCCTGCCAACTCTTCGCCGAACGATTCCCTCTTTGTTTTTCTCTGATCTTCAATTAGTAGATTCTAATCATCCGCGGCCGCTTTTCCGTGACCTCGCACAAACACTTCTTCGCATCTAATAAAACGGGAGAAAAAAACAGCCCACTTAACACTTCGGCATGCATCCTAGCGTCACTCTCGGATCTGATTTATTCCAGGAAATGGCATCCACAAACACAGCATATTAGACGACGCTCGAAATGAGACGAAGATTTATCCCCACTTCCGACTTTTTCGGCACCGCAGATTAGCGGCGGTAATAAGGTGCGGTGTCTCTAACCCGAAATCCAAAACTTTGTGCGAGATAGTCGAATAATTGACAGTAAATCTGGGCTTGAATGTACTAAACCACCCAGAATAGGACTGCTGATCCTGCATTACTCGGTAATTCATTCATAAGGATGAGAACGGGAGATTTTCTGCAAAGACAGCACTCCTGTTCTCAGGAGTACAGTATAATGGACAATCTCACAGTCCAATATCTCAGCCGGGTGCTGCACCAAAAATTAGGCGGGTTTTTGTTCCACGACAGACATATCGTAGGAAACCGCCTGCATGCAGAGGATGCACACGTGCAGAGGCTTTAGAGACAGTTGTACGACACAATTACCGTCATCAATAGTGCCGGGATAATGGAGTTAAATGTCTGACTGCATGTTGGGTAAAATCCATTAAAGGCAAAAGTCATGAGAGGCATTTAGATGTAATTGGAAACAGAAACACTGCCTTTCAGGGGGGGAGAGTATCAGTAAACAGGATAAATGCACGGCTAATAGGAAGTACTGCTGCTGTTACTTGTTAGTAAGTAGTCTTTTATACTGGATCTAACCGGCGTTAGTGTTCTTTTGAAGGGTAAACACGATTAAACAAGAATCTACAACCTTGCCGGCGGCTCTGGAAGACACGGCGGCGCTTCGTGTGTTTGTTAGGTATAACGTTTAACATATTTACCGCCTTGTTTTTTACATACTGACATTTGCTAATTAGCAGTAAACACTGACGGGAATGTTGTTGGTCTTGCAGGTATTTGGTTGTAAAACAATATAATACACAATTAAGGGTTAGAAAAGTTATTAAAATACATCCTAAACAGTTAAATGTTTGCATTAAAGTCTGTGATAATAGATGCTGAGATTTTATACGTGATTCTAAAAATAGTCGCCAACTATTAAATTCACTTTTAAATCAATTAATCTGTATTTTTAAAGAGAAAACACCCACATAATTCTGATTCAAGCTTCTTACATGTAAATATTTCCCACTTTCTTTACTCCTTTTTTACTCCTTTACTTAGTCAATGCTTTGATTTCTGTTTAAATCAAATGTAGGGAATATTTAGACAGATAAAACCTCTCTTGCAAGCTTAAGTTGAAATTTTCAGAAAACTTTTTCGACAAAACATAAATATTGTATTTTATAAGTAATCAACTGAGGAGCTACCTGTAGTCTCTCGCGTTAAAGCCTGAAATATCAACTGATTGCTGAGCTGGAGGAAAAAAAAAATAGAGGATGACCAAAGTCATTATAATTCATCCTCTGGAGACTTTGTTTTCCCTCCTCTCCCTATTATGAGCTCTAGTGCAGCAGCTAAGTGTTTCTGCCCAACACCCAAGACAAATGCATGGAAAAAAAAAATATGCCAGGAGTTCTCCACAGCACTAGAAAGCCCAAACATGGAGAGAGAACCAGTGTAACATCAACAAAAAGGTTGCTTGTAGCCTTAAAGTTGCTTTAGTAGGTTTAGAGGTTTAACAGTTTAACATCCAGAGGTTTTTGAAAGTTGTTGGGAGTTTAAGTATCTCAAGATCTTCTTCACGAGTGATGGGAAAATGGAGCGCGAGGTGGACAGGTACGGCGTCACCACCATCGTGGTGAAGATGTACCAGTCCATCTGTGTCCCAACCCTCACCTATGGTCACAAGCTTTGGGTCGTGACCGAAAGAACGAGAATGGGGACACAAGTGGCCGAAATGAGCTTCCTCTGCAGGGTGGCTGGGCTCAGCCTTAGAGATAGGGTGAGGAGCTCGGACATCCTAAGGACATGGTATGGACATCTGATTCAGATGCCTCCAGAGAGGCTTCCTCTGGAGGTCTTCCGAACATGTCCACCTGGGAGGAGACCCCAGAGCAGATCCAGAACCCGATGGAGGGATTATATCTCTCTGGGAACGCCTCAGGATCCCCCAGGAAGAGCTGGAAAGCGTCATCGGCAGGGGGAGGGAAGTCTGGGACGACCTGCTCCACCTACTGCCCCCATGACCTGAGGCCGGATAAGGGGAAGAAAATGGATGGATGGAGGTTTTTGAAAGTTCATGTCATGTTGATGTCTCACTGCAGTTGATTCTACTGCGTCTTTATTGCAGAAACTATCCAGAGAGAACGGTACTACAGCTGCAACATAAGCTGAGCTCAGTTTGAACAGTCTCCTTACAGTAACCCAGTCAGCTGGCTGGTGGCTCCACCCACTGAGAAAGTGACCTGCCAGATTATCTGCTATGAATATTCATGGTCTCCAGAGGAGGACTCCACATCCTCCTGATAACCTACTCCCATCATCAATCAGAAGTTTTCCCCTGAAACCAAAGCCACCGCTGGGTATCTCTAATCCCTGCAACTCTGAATATGAAGAGGACGGACCACGGCTGGAGGAAAAAAAACAACGTAATCTTCTCTTTTGTACTCGCTGTCTGTGCTGTTTAACGTCATCTGGGCATGATACCACCGCCGACGTGATCTTTAGCGACGAACAAGGGGTCAACTGCCGCCCGCAGAGCAGCGGAGGGGGAAAACAAGAGCGCACAACACTTGCAGCAATACACCTCAACAAAGACACACACGAGGGGATTCAGGGCAATTAAGCCGTTAGGCTGCATGTGCGGGGGGGTGGGGGGGTGTAAATTGCGAATGACCTGAGTGATATGTGCAGTAAGTGGATGTTAATGGTCGGATATAGTCAGATGCAATTAGTTCCACCCATTAGGAGTGAAGCATAAAAACTAGTACCTGCACTTGTTCATGCCACAAAGATATATATACATGGAATAGGCAAGGCTTGTATCATGATTATTATTGAACAAGCCCAACAAAAAAGTGCTCGATTCGATACGTGGCAGAGTTTTCTAGCAATAATCAGTTTTTCATTTAATGGCAGGAAAGACAAAATTGTGACTAAGATTAAGAGTTGATCAGCTGGTTGGAAATAAATCGTGGAGACAGAGCAGGAGGTCTGAATGGAAAAAGAATTGTAAGGATTCACCACGGCTTTTTTCACTTTCTCGTGGTCACAAACAACATACACAAAGCACCTAATATACCTTAATATTCAAAATAACGGCAAGAAAACAGATGAAAAGCAATCAATCTGATGCATGAGCCACACATCAGCAACAGACGAATTGCACGCATGCTGATGCAGATACAGAAAAACAGGAATGCACGGCAAAAATTTCACAAATCGTATTTTTAGAGGAGCTCGTGTCTTATTAAGAGAAGCCAAGCTCTGTCTGGCTCTCCTGGTGTTTCGCACACTGGCCATGTTCCCACATTTTAAAGGCTCCTAATGCCATTTTACAGTTTAGACACAACTTCAGCCTCTGAGGTTTTCAACAAGTTTTCAAAATCATTGCTGGATCACGAGGTTAAAAACAACACCTGCGGAGCATCAATCAGTCTTTTTATTTTTGCGCTGAACAACACAAATCTGGTGAAAACTTGGGATGAACTTTGCTGAGTGTAAATCACACACGTGTGTTTGCTTCTGCATGAATAATTACAGTTTTCCACAGATTTATGGACGATCACGATCCAGCAAAGTCATGCTGACTGGATAAGCGGGACGCAGAAGCATCTCAGCAGCAGCTTTTTTCACCGTAGTGTCCAACAAACAAAGTCCTACGAGCAACCCCACAACAAGGATCTTGTTGTGCAAAAATCACAAAACCTTTCTTGGCCGCCGCGATGGCTCAACTGGTTGAGCTGGTAACCCACGTACTGGGGCTACAGTCCCCGATGCAGCGTTCAAATCCAGCCCATGGCCATTTGCTGCAGGTCCCTCCCCCATTCTTCTCCCCACTTTCCTGTCTCTCTCTCTCACTACTGTCCCGTCAAAGAAAGGCAAAAGGCCAAAAAAATAACTTGAAAAAAAACCCAAAAACTGGATCTTTCTGACGTTCTGAAGTGACACATCGTCAAAATTGCTTTATTTGCCCAAAATAAGCCCAAACGAGATTCAAGTTCAAAAATCTTTAATATCCCCGTGGGGAAATGTTTGTGCAGCCAGCAATGAGACAGTCGCTGCCACAATCACACAGGCAACAACAACAACAGAAAACAACAGAGAAAAGACCGATCACTTGTTTAACAGGGAAGTGATGGGTCTTGTCTTTTCTCTGTTGTTTTCTGCAAAAAGCCAAAAATATTGCGCACCTTGACACAAAAGCGTTGAAGAAACCAATAACAACGGCCGATAACGTAATAACTGGCCAATAACGTTATAAAAGTCCTGAACCAGTAACGTGATATCTTTTGGCCAATAACGTACGAACTTATTACGTTATTTGCTTGTTATTACATTTTCACGAATTCTTTTTTACCAGGCCAATAACGTAATAACTTATTACGTTATTTGCAAAAAATATTACGTTATCGGTTCAGGACTTTTATT
The DNA here is from genome assembly GCF_000690725.1 of Stegastes partitus. Classification (NCBI taxonomy): domain Eukaryota; kingdom Metazoa; phylum Chordata; class Actinopteri; family Pomacentridae; genus Stegastes; species Stegastes partitus. The sequence continues at coordinate 128,968 of NW_007579403.1, read as the reverse complement.
ACGTTATCGGCCGTTATTTTGTTATTGGTCTATAACATTTTAAAAAGGGAAAATTTGTTACGTTATCAGCCGTTATTACACTATCGGCCATTATTATGTTATCGACCGTTATTACGTTATTGGCTTATTACATTTTAAAAACTGCAAATTTATTACATTATCGGCCTATTTCAAAAAGTGCAAATTTATCACATTACCGGCTGTTATTATATTATCGGCTTCTACAAGCGTTCATTCAGCGACCCGGCTGCGACCAACGGCCTCATAACAAAAAACTGCTCGACCGAACTGCTTCCTGCATCCACACAGAGCCGACAGAAACAAATCCAAAACATCCTCCATTTCCTTCCTGCACTGGCAGCACCTGGGAAAAGGTTCCACATGCTTTTGTGAAATAAATAATCACAGAAATTAAAAATTCTTTCCCCCTTTTAAGCTTCAAACCGAGAGACAATGACGAGCGAATAATACATTTGGTTCGGCGCGACGCTGCCGGTGACCACTGGCACGCGGACGTCGCTCGGATTCGTTCAAACCCAACAGATCTGCAGTAAACACGGCCAAACACGGAAAGCTAGCGGTGTCGATGGTGCAGCTAAGCCGGCGTCTATCGACTTGAAAGGATCTCATTATCGTCAGATTAAGCAGCTCTGGTGCAGGCTAGACTGTGCCTCTGTCAGGACTGAACACAGCCAAAGTAAATCCCCCCCAAAATCCCGCGGAAGCATCCGACGGTAGAGGAAGAGACACAGAAGTAGAGAAGAAGAAGAAGAAAGAAGGGGATGGGAAGTTATCGACGGGTTTGTTGATCAGAACTCAACTGGAAAAAAGCGTTCCAGCCGGTCAGAGCGATGTTGTTTAATTCAGCTGATTACTAAATTACATTGTGTGTGTCAGAAAGTAAACTCTCTCGCCGCCTTAATTTGATTTCGTCAGACTTCGCCGCGAATCGCGAGTGTGTTTGTTTCGTCGAGTGCCGCAATCGACTCGGTGGCCGCTGCTTCCAGTCCAGACCTCGGGGGCAAAGCGCTGTGATTACTGTACTGAACAGACACTGACCTCATCACACAAACACACACAAGCCAGAAATCAAGCTAACCCACCATCAAACCACAGTTTCCACTCTGTTCACCCAAAAAAAAAAAAAAAAA
>NW_007579403.1:123051-126454 GCF_000690725.1 Stegastes partitus | reverse complement strand
ATCAGATTGACTCGATTACCAACACTATTATGACAATCTATTAAAGTAATGATGCAGACTTGTTTACTGATGATTCTACAAACATAGAAGCAAGTAAATGATCACGCTAACATGCTGATGTTTTGCAAATGTAATGTGCCCCGTGCTCATGAAATGTTAGCATGTTAGCAGGACTAAACTGCTGACAGGAACATCTGCACAACCATAACTGAGAGTTTATGACTCAAAAATGCATAATTTACCCGGATGTTGTGGCGATTATAGGTCAGTTTAAAAAGTGTGCACTTGTCTTAATGATTAATCAACCGGTAAATGTTAACTTGTCCAATAACACCAGATCCGGATGCTATCTGCTCATGAATTGGCTGTTATAATCGCAGAACATTCAAATACACATGAGCCAGAAGAGATCTACTTCCCCGTCTAGTGGCTAAGCAGGCCCAGCATCGTCTATCGATCACCGATAAACAGGAAGCAACCCTGATGACACGGGTGACCTCTGGCTTCATGTGAGTAAATTATATAAACTCGCTTTGTAGGGCGCGAATAAAGTCAAAAATGGAAAATATAAATGCACAAATATGGTCCGAGACGGAACTCGAAATCCGAGTCTGCTGGGTGTAAGTCCGCCGACTTCCATCTCCAGCGCAAAATCACGGCTCCACCGCCGTTAAAACGAGTCGAGAACAGATGGGCCGATAACACGCCTTCTGAATATCCAAGAAGGTGGAGGAGGTCTCCACTGGCCCATATGTATGGGAATGATCTGTGATGATAACGGCGATTTATTGGGCTGATAACACCCGAAACGGATGCCAACAAATGATTAAAAAAAAAAAGAAAAACAGCTAGAAATTTGCATTCCCTCCTCCAAACAGCCAAACCCAACCCTGGACTCAACACAACGGCCTTAAATGTGCAATTAACAAATGATGGATGCTGTCGTTTGTCTGGTGAGGAGACGATGCTGAACTGAGGAGAGGAGGGAAAAGTACAACGAATGCTGTGTTGAGTGGAAGAGGGGGGGAAAGAGGGATGGAGGTGGCAAATTCATCATGAGAGTGATGGTGGATTAGAAAACAGAGCTACAGGGTTTAACACCACCAACAACAAACAACACCTCCACCAGTTTCCTGCTGCTTCACCCCTCTCTCGTTTTACATTCTCCCTTTCAGTTATTCATCGCCTGTCAATATTCTCCTCTCCGACCCTCCATTATACCCCAACAGCGTGGGCTCGGACCATTATGGAATATTGCTCACCGGATTTAGCCTGTGAGAGGAGGAGTGGGGGAGGTGAAATAGAGAAATACAGACAAAGATAGAGATGGAGTGAGATTACAAAGAGAAAAAAAGAAAATCTGCACGACCTTTCACGTAAAGCTAGTTAGCCCTGGGGTGTTAATAAAGCAGAACAAGGTGTGTATATATATATGTGTGTGTGTTTTTGGCCTTGCAACGCCGCGGTACATCTGAGAAGATGAGAACTGTTGTGTCCCAGTTTTTTACTTTGACCTCTATCTGTCTGTCTGTCTGTCCCTCGTCTCCCCGATGACACCGCACACATTATGTGAAGCTCCAGGAGGCCTTTTGAAGCCTGGGACTGTCAGTGAGCTGTTTCCCCAGCGGCCACGCAGCCTCCCTGGGCATGACTCATAATGTACATCCTCCTCCTCCTCCTCCCCTCTTCTACCAAGGGTCCTCCACTTACCCATCACTCCCCCACTCCTCTCATCTCAGCCTCCTCTCCTCTTTCTAATCCTCTCCTCCTCCTGCATCCCTTCTCTTTCTTTCTCCCTCCATCCCGGCTGGCCCATAACTCCCATTTCCTTCTCCTGCTCCCCTCTCCGTCATCCTCTAACTCCCTTTTCCGAGCAGGGCCTGCGTTATCTCCCGCTTTCAGCTGGAAATTGGCTTTGGAAAACAGCCAGGTTAAAACCACACCACCACCACCACCAGCAGCAGCAGCCTCCGACACGCACATAAAACACACACTTACACGTGCGCACGACGACTCAAATCCAATAAACGAATAATGGAAACATGACCTAGCACTTGTGCACGGACTGTTAGCTGCTGTTAGCGGCCTGTGCGTGCATGTGGATTTGTTTTTTCTGTTCTTTTCAAGCAGATATTATCACCTAGTTAGTGTTGAACTTGGTTTCAGCTCCAACCGATTTGTCCAAGTCGGTAAAAGCCATAAACGTGGCTTCATCCAACTCCATCTTTTCCAATCAAAAGCTGAGAAAAAGCTGTTTTTGTGAGGCCTATACTGGTTCTTTTTTCAAATTTGTGAATGGATGTCAGGCTACAGCCGTCCAATCAGCTTCTAGACATGCTTGTGCATAACCTGCTTTAACTCGTGTATGGATTGGAACAAACTAGCGTCCTAAATGTTTAACTTGTGTTGGCTTTTTTTGTTTATTACATTGATTTGTGTCAGGATTCAAAAATAGCAATGCCAGAGAAAGCCAGCATGTGGCCTTGAATCAAAAACGAGATTTTCAGTTTATTGTCAAGAAGAAGGAAAGAAACCAGAAAGCATTGATGTTTAAGAAGCTGAAATAAAAGGATCTTAACTTGTTTTCTTTAATAAAAAAAACATTGAATATTTATATAAATATTTTAGAACAAGTCAAGTAAACAGTAAATAAGTGAATTAAACAAATAAATAAGTCTTGAATATATGCACATTCTTAAATTGTGTTTAAAGATCGAGGCTAGGCAACAGTTAGCATCCTTGCTAGCTCATGATCTGTGTTTAAAACATGGACATATAGACTACTGTATGCTAATATTAGCTAGCTATGCTAATAATGCTAAGCTGTGTGACGATGTGAGCTTTTTACTGTAGAGCAAAAGTTGCTAACATTATCCTAGATTCTGACAAGTGCTTCTCCTGATTATTTTTGTTTGTTAATGTGCCAGCACCATCTCTTTTTTCCTTGTACCACGACTGTGCTTCTACCTGGATGATTTGCACATTACTTTCCTTATTTTTCTTACATGTGACATGTGTGAGCTACTGAGTACCTTGAATTTAACCAAGGGGATGAATAAAGCATCTAGCAATCTATCTATCAGTCAACGTTGGTGCCGGAAACAACGCTAGTTACTGTACTTAGTAAGCTAGTTAGCAGGACATGCTAACAGTAGCAGCTAATGTTTTAGCAGAAAAAGTGCTCTCCTGTAGGAAAACAAGCCTTTGACATTGCAATTCCCATATAGCAAGTTTAAATATTAAAGTTAAAACTGTACAATATGACGTAAAATACAAAATTACCGGACTAAAATAAATATTAAGGGTAAACTCATGCAATATGATTATGGATAAGACCATACAGCATTATACAAAATACAAACTTACAATCCTACAGTATTGTAAAAGCTAAAAATGTACCTGA
>NW_007579403.1:97231-122402 GCF_000690725.1 Stegastes partitus | reverse complement strand
TGTGTGTGTGTGTGTGTTCATGTGTGTGTGTGGATATTGTGAAGATCAATTACCGAGCAGCAAATTACCCCACCGCTATGCTCGCATAATTGTCAAAGACACAAATGACAGCAGAGAGTTTTTTGTCAGTGTGTGTGTGTGTGTGTGTGTGTGTGTGTGTGTGTGTGTGTGCGCGGGGTCTTTCTTGGCATATTGATTCTTGAAGCATCGAATTAATCAAAAACGTGATCATTACACCTCGATGGCAAAGCAGGTAGTTAAAGTTTAATCAAGTCAACAACGCGCGAGTGGAAAATTTGATGATTTCCAAAGTGAGCGATTAGTCCTGATGTGGGCGTGGATCGTGTTCTCAGCTTAAAGAGATCGGTTGATATGTAAACACGAGTCGGCTCTTTATCCAGCTTCTTTCAATTACGAGGTCTCTTTATTGACTGAAGTTTGGAAATGCACGACGAAACGCAAACGCATGGGTTTGTTTCTATTTTGCGAAAGAAAAACTGAGTTATCTTTCATTCCAAAAGCCGCCCGCAGCAGCTTCCAATGTACAAATTAACTGTGGCAATGTTGACTATAAATATGTAAGTGTTTCCTAGAAAGTCCTGGGGGCGAAAACAGAAGCCTCGACTGACCCCTCCGCTCTGACGGCTCCGTAAATGTTTTCCTGTATCCTGTGAGTTTGAATAACATTCAAGAACAGCGAATTAGACCCAAAATACGACATTTGTAAATGGTCTGCGCTTATATTTTATCCAAAGCGCTTTACAATCTCATCCACCCATTTACACACCAATGGCAACAGAGCTGCCACGCATGGGTTCAACGTCTTGCCCCTCGATTGTGGAGAGGCCGGGGATCGAACCGCCAACCTTGCGATTGGAACCTTCCAATTGGAGGACAACTCACTCCACCACCTGAGCCACAGACGCCCATTTGTGGTGCCAGTTCGTGGATAATAAATGTGAATTTATTAACAAAACCTGCAACTGCGCCTTTTCATTTTCAGTTTTCATCTTCGTTTCAGTTTCGTCGCCCTTGTTTGGATTGTCGCCGGCGACTTTTTCTCGAGCCGTGCCGTCTTTGAGGAGTTCTTCTGCTCTGTATTTTCATCATGTTATTACCTCCTTTCTTCGTTCTACTGTTGCTCAGCAACTGCATGCTCTCATTGTTTGCACCGCGAACCAGCTGATCGGGTACCAGAACGACAACAACAATGGAAAATCATGTAGAGAAATCAGACGTGTAGAGGATGCACTCGGCGGGAATGTCAACAGAAGAAAAGCCGTTCAACCTCCGAGACCGTCTCTGCAGAACAGGTGACAAGTCAACTCCATCTGGCAGAGGCTGCTAGTCTCAAAGGCATCGGTCCAAGAGTGCTCGAGGCCTCTTCCCCTCACCCACCAGTGTGTCACACTCCAGTTCATCTTCAACAACAGCTTCAGTCTGGAGAAGGTCCCAGTGCTGTGGAACTGGTTCATGCACCACAGAGGGTTGATAGCAGAGTTCACTTCACACATAATGGAGACTTTCAGGAGACCAGAGTCAGGCTTTCACTGGACCCCCTCCAGTCTGCTTACCAACCAGATAGAGAAGTTGACGATGCCATCCTACACCTGCTCTACCGTGCCCATTGGGACGGGGCAGCAGTCAGAATCGTGTTCATGTCCTGCAGAGAGAAAAGTGGACCCCCATGCAGGCTGATGCTGCTCTGGTGTCCTGGATCATGGACACCTTCAGAACACAGTGGTGAGCAGCACCAGAGCACCACAGGTCTTTCTTTACCCTCTACACTTCCAACTGTAAGTCGGCACACCTACAGAAGTTCTCCAGTTTGATGGATGATCTGCAGCTCAACATCAGCAAAACAAAGGAGCTGAGGAGCGTACCACAAAGGGAGAGTTTTGGTTCTGGTCAGAGTTTGGGAAGTGTCTCTCTTTTACAAATACTTCCTGCAGATTCTCAGAGCTCATTAATCCCACTAAGCTACAGCAGGTAGACTGTATGCTTTGTATCGCCACAGGAGCCTGCCTGCATTCAGCTAGTGATGTAAGAAATGCAAAAAATATGTTTGCATCCTTTGGTGGTGACTTCCAGGATCCCTGCTACTCCTCTTCCTATTGGAGGAGTGATTGTGGAAAGATGAGCGTAAACACCTGGGAGTCCACTAGACCGGATCAGTCATTCTGTGGCTCTTCACAGCTCTTTCCTGTCCTTTCTGGCACCACGCTGGTTCAGCTTTATGAGTCTGTGGCAGCCATTTTCAACACTGTGGTGAAAAACCTCAGGAAGGATGACACCAGTGAACTTGTCCAGAAGGCCGGATCAGTCTTGGGGGGAGGAGCTGGTCGATCTATATGCAGCAGCAGCAGAGAGGAGGAGGAGGAGGATGTTGTCAAAACTCCTCTCCATCATGGCCTCCCACCCCTGCACAGTGTTCTCGCTATCCAGAGGAGCACATTCAGCCAGAGACTAACAATGACTCCAGTGAATGTCACAGGAGGTTCTTCAGTCCTGCAGCCATCCAGTAATAATTTAGGAGGATTCTGAAGTTTTTTCAATTAAATTTAATTTCTTCATTTTGTTTTATAGTATTGAGGTTCTCCTGATTCCTTATCATCTTCAGTTTGGCATGTTGTGTTTTTTAGTTACCGCACAATTAACAATCACCTCACGGCCGTGAAATTATCACAAAGGACCGTCACAAAGTGAACCATTAAGTCGTCGGGGAACCTGAGGGTCTGAGGCTGCAATGAAGTTACCCACTAATGGTTAAAACCAGTGCAAAGGTGGAGCGGTGGTTAGCATCGCTAGCATCGCAGCAAGAAGGTAAGGACACCCGGGATCTTTCTGCATGGAGTTTGCATGTTCTCGTGGGTTCTCCAGTTTCCTCCCACAACATGCTGAGGTTATTTGGTGATTCTAAATTGTCCATAGGTGTGAATGTGAGTGTGCTCGGTTGTCTGTCTCTAAGTGTAGCCCTGTGATAGGCTCCAGCCTCCCATGACCCTAGTGAGGATTAGGTGGTGTATAGATGATGGATGGATGGATGGATGGATGGATGGATGGATGGATGGATAGATGATGGATGGATGGATGGATGGATGGATGGATGGATGGATGGATGGATGGATGGATGGATGGATGGACATTTTGTGCAAATGCAAAGAATTATTGGGGGTTTTTTCCCTCCAAAGATCACCTTGAAGAGCAAAAATAAGGCATCAAGGAACAATATTTGACCTGAATATTTGAATACAAAAATAACATTCTTGGTTAAAAAAAAAAAAAGACATCTTAAAATAGCAAAGGTCTGGTGTTAAAATTAAACAGAAAATATGAGAGAGAGAGGAAGAGGAAGAAGCCTAAGTTTAGGAGGCCTTTGATGTGCAAGATGGTGCATCCTTCTCAGAGTGTAAATGTCAGGTTTCTTGCAGAGAACGCCCAGAGAGAGAAAGTCTTACCCTGCGACATAGACACACATGGTCCTGCTATGGATCTATTCCAGTTGACTACTGGTGCACACGGGGCTATTTCTGTCCGACTGCTGGGAAACAAGGACACAAATGGATGGATGAAGATTGAAGGAGGGTGACGGAGGGGGAGAGAGCGAGACGTGGACGGATGAAAAAAGAGGAGCCGAAGACTGACGGCGGCAGATAAGACGAAAAGCCGAGATGAAAGCGTCCGTCGATCCCTTATCGAAGCTGCGACTTTTAAACATCAATACGTCGTTACAACAAGTGTTCGGTTTTAATTACAGTAAAACAACACGGGTCGACACCGAGAGGACGTCGTGATCCTGACGTTTTTTTGTTTTTAAGAGCTGTACGTAATGTAGCGACTGTACAAAATGTGCCTGTCAGAGCTGGGACCCTCTGATATGATGCTTGATCCTAAAAATATCAGAAGCAGCCCTAAAAAGACCAAATCGGCCAAAGTCTCACGGGGTAAAAATGAGGTTAGAAGGGAGGGAGGGGTTTTTGTGCAGAGAGGTGGGTGAGAAAAAGAAAGCAGGAGAGTTTTAGAGACGAGCAGGATGAAAACGGTATTTAGAGGATATGAGGAGATTTTTCAGGAGTTATGCTCATGAGCAGAGTCTGATACTCGTCTGCATCCTGGTGCTTTGAGCTAAATACCAAGCAGACATGCTGATGTTTAGCAGATAGAGTGTGTATCACGGCCGCCATCTTAGTTGTTGTTTGTTTGGTATAGTTGCCAACATTTACTAATTAGCACTAAAAGCTGTACCGACTGTCAATCACAGGGTAGCCACACCCTTAACCTTATATGGGGCAAGTGACCATATTTGGTAACTTCCTTTCAATATGTCCGCCCTGTGCCCGTCCTTGAGGTTGAAGAGCCATGTGCACTTTGATTTAGTTTGTATATTAGTGCCAATATCACTACCTTAAGAAAAATGTCACTTAACCAGGCATTTTATAAACACTTTGTTCTAAATAAATGTCTTTTTCAGTCTTTTATTTATTATAAATTCCCTTATATGGTAACTTTATTTATCTTGATTTGTTTTTTTAAGTTACAAGAGTAAAACTTTCTTGAAACATCCTTCAAGGGTTGAAATTTTCATCTTCCAAGTATTTCAAGGAGTGTCCTATAAAGGGTTAAACATATCTGCTTTATCATCTGTTTTACTCTAAACAGAACCACAATTTTACAAAATGAACATCCTGCAGACTGGAAACCAGCACTGAGAACATAAAAACATGAGGAAAATGTTTCCTGAGGTAACAAATCAAGAGAGAAATCAGCTCATTCTGTACAATCTGCCTTCTTTTTGCAACCAGAGGAGTCGCCCCCTGCTGGCTGGTAGAAAGAATGCAGGTTTAAGGCATTCCTGACTCTCCATGTTTACATACAGATTCCCTTTAAGCCTCAAGAGGGCTTTTTAAATGTTAAACATTGGTGCGAGAAGAGTTTTATTGAGAATATCGTAACAAGAAGACTGCATTTCTTTGTTATTGTTTTTTTTTTTTTTTGCTTTTCCAACTGTTTCTTCTGTTTTCTTTAGTTTATTCTGCATACTTGTATTTGCTTTTTTTCTATTTGTTTTGTTTTTATTTTTAACATGTAAAGCGTCTTTGAGTTTGTGAAAAGCGCTCCATAAATAAAATGTATTATTATTATTATTATTATTATTATTATTATTATTATTATTATTATTATTATTATTATTATTATTATTATTGTTGTTGTTGTTGTTTAATGTGCTGATCAGAAAATAGAAAGTAAGCTTTAGTCACACAATTAAATATACAAAAAAAACCCAGATATTATTTTGGATTTTTGCTCCAAATTGTTCTAAAGATTACAAGATAGTAATTTTCTCTCTTCCAGCTAATGAATAAATGAACCAATTGTTTCAGCTCCATTTAACAGCGACTTTAAAAAGCAGCATTGTAATTCATTAGTGGACGATATGTGCTGACTGTGTTGCTGCACTGAAGGAGTTATTGTTGCAGAATTTACTTCATTTAAATGGCAGCAGCGGCCTCTTAATTTATTACTACAGATCAATCAAGCTATGAGACTTGCTTCAAATATCAGAAAGAAAAAAACAAAACAGGTCAAGAGTTTGATCTTCTGTTCTGAAATGTTGACGACACACCCTAAACTCTCCTTTCTCTCACACACACAGGCAGACACACAAATGCGCACATCCATTACAGAGCGAGGGGATAGATTTACAATCACAGGAAGCCAATCCCACAGACAGAACCACCAACCCTCCCTGGTTTGAACCTGATCCAACAGACAGAAGTCTAAGCTTACATAATGCGGCTCTGTCTCTCTCTGCCTCCACTATCTCTGTCCTCACACATTCACCAAGAAAAAAAAAAGTTTCTAGATGTCCGTACAACGCGCTTCATAAACACACACGAGTAATTTAAAGGTCTTGTTGAGCAGCTGGTGTATGAAGCTACTGTCTTATTTCAACATTCAGAGCCAGAACGACCCCAGTACAGGTGTTTTCTTTCATCTGGGAATTAAATTTAAAAAAAAGAAACACAAGGATGAAGACTTTCTTTGAGTAATTACTTTCACAGATGGGAAAAATCCAAGTGTCGAGGATGCGAGGTTTAGTCCTGATGTGTACCAGAGTCCAGCGGAGGAGGAGGAGACGACGTGATTGGCTGTAAGAAAACTGTATGTGGAGTCCGCTGGGGCGTGTAATGAACCGATATCATGCAGCGTCAGCAGCAGCCTCTTAATTTACTGCTATAGATTAACTCTCAGAGATAGTTACACACTGAGTGAGACAGTTAAAGGGAGGAAGACAAAAAAAAAACAAGCCAGAGCAAGCAAAGGTTGGTGTTTCACCTTCAAGGGGATAAAAGAAGGAGCCGCCACTGACCAGCGCTTTGGTGTGATGATGTGCAGTCATTCCTGCTGAAACAGGATGTTGAAAGATTTAGATACCAGTGGGACAGACTGTAAAAACCTCCATTAAAGAGTTAATTGGGTTTATCTAATATCACTTCTGAAAGCTGTTATATTCATTTTTTTATGTTAACAAAGGATCACATGACTTTTTGCATCGTAACTCATAGCGACAACACAGTTTCCCTCAGCTGTATGGAGCTTTTTAGCGTCTAGCTGCAGCTTTAAGCTCTCGCTGTTTGGTTTCTGACAAATAAATCAACTACACGCTACCTCCTCATTACCAAGCAAAGTTTGCAGCAAGCTTTTCGGTATTTAACAGCTAAAAAGCCAAATATTCTCCCTTAACAGTTGGTAGAGACCATGACTACTGGACTTGTGGTTATCACAGCACTGAATTAATTCTGATGTTGCTCTGAATCTACAGGATCTGCAGGCAAACACACTTAAATCTACTAAAAAGGCGCTAATATATCAGTGTTGACCTCACAGCTTGTTTCTGCTGCCCCCAAGTGGCCAAAAAGTTTAGTTTTGCAGGTTTGCCCTTTAGTTGCTGTATCTCCAGTTGTGTTAGCCTTCTGTTAACGCTGGAGTATCCAGAGACTGTATAGAAAAGACAGATGTAGCAACCATTGGGGTCTTTTGAAACTGGACGTACAATCCGACTAACAATTAAAGGACACTGTGCACGCTGATACAAACATGTCAATCATGAGGTAGCCCCGCCTTAAAGCACACCTTTATGGTCTATTTTACTCTAAATGGGAACATAATTTACAACATAAACATCATGTTGTGTTCAAAAAGTGTTGAAACTTGCAATTAAGACCACAAACTTATTGGGGAAACGTTTAATGAGGTAGTAAATCAAGCAAGAAGTCTATTTAATAGAACTTATTGTGCTACCGGAGAGAGTCGCCCCCTGCTGTTTGATTTTAAAAACAAGCTTCTTTTTAAATATAAATATATACTTTTGGGGGGCTTTTTGTCTTTATTCAGAGCAGTAGAGATAGACTGGAAAGTGGGGAGAAGAATGGGGAGGGACCTGCAGCAAAGGGTCGTGAGCAGGAGTTGGACTCGGTTGAGCTAGCGGGGCGTCCAATTGTAGAAACAAGCTTAACGCACTTTTGTATCAGTTTCACTTTTCAGACCCGGAGGAAGAATCCGTCTTTCACATACAATCTATGGAAACATCTTCTATTTTCACAGCTTTGAAGGTTCACATATGACACCTCCTGCCACTACCACCCCTCTGTCACAGGTTTAGCTGTACTGTATGATAAAGGTTCTTTCAGGCGGCGATCTGTTGCCGCTGCAGTCTCCACTAAAAAACTACAGGGGCAGATCTACAGCGAAGAAGAAAACATTACAGGAGCTGGTTTTCCTGTATCCGGCTTCGCTGAGTGATTCACGTCGCTCAGCTGCAGAAAACAGACGGATCAATGGAGGGAAACGGCGCTGCGGCAACATCAGGCTTTAAAGTCAGATGATTTGGTCTGGCACAGTAAACAACGTTTATGGCGACACAGAGCTGACCATCAGTCATGTCCTCAGAGCAACCACTCGCTCTGTGAGGCTGCATGATGAGGTTACACGAGGTGGGCTTCTGATTATGACTTGGGGTGACTATTGTGTCACCTCAGATTTAAGTGATGCAAAAAGAGCGCAAGTAGTGGTTGATGTGGGGGAATTAGACTTATCGTGGTTTGACTCAGCAGGGACACAAAAAGACACATCACCCGATCTTCTTATGCTATTTAATAATCTAATTTAACCAACTTTATTTAGCATAACTGCTGTTTTACTTTGTCAAACAGTTGATGAACTCACCGAAGATTAAATGAGCCGAACTCGCTCGTTTTTCTTCTTCCTACCGACGTTATAATCTTAATTTTGTTTTTGTGAACCTCGCTGTGGGCCCGAGACAGATTTCCAAGAGTCTGGAATGTGAAAATGAGAGGCTGACTTTCTCATTTGAATTTTTTTTTTTTTTGGGGAGCGGGGGGAAATTTAAGAAAGCGGGCTTTTAAACTGATATATCCTGAGTTTAAAGAGCACACTGAGATCTTTGAAACCAGGCACCCAACTGCTCCCTTTCTTTCATTCTCACCCTCTCTCTCTCTCTCTCTCTCTGAATTGTCAACCTATTAAATGTCTCTTTGTATCTCGCCTATTCACACGCACGAACCAATGGGAAGCTTTGGACTGATTCACTCGCTGAGGGAAAGTGTGTGAGTGTGCGATCGTCATAACGGAGCTGTCCCAGTTTTTTGTTTTTTTTTTCAGCGCATCGAGTGCAAAGATGTGATTTTGCTGGTTTAAAAATGAGATGCATTGCATGTGTGTGTGTGTGTGTGTGAATGAGGGAGAAAGAAAGACTGTGAGTGTGTTGTGTGTGTGTGTGTGTGTGTGTGTGTGTGTGTGTGTGTGTGTGTGTGTGTGTGTGTGTCTGTGGTCGAGTTACACGGAGAACAAAAGCCTTATTGTACCTGTAGTCTGCAGCTACTGTCTGTCTTGTGTCGATAGTCCGGCTCCGCGCTGAGCCGCTTTGCCTGATCCGCTGCATCGTTTTTTTTTAAACATTTTTCTGACAAGATGTTTATTTCAAGCGGGAGTAAAGTTTCTGAAAAACACACACAGGCGCTGTTAAAAAAAATTGCAAGATTTCCTCCAGTATATTAAAGCCAGTTCGCCACTCTGCACCATTTCAATCAAAGACGGAGCCACCGAGGAGGGAGAAAAGAGTTTTTCTGGTTTAACGAGATTGCTAATGGTCAGTTAGGGAGCTTGTCAGCTCATTAGTTTAGCTCGAGTTTATTCAGAAGACGTATTCGCACCAACTCCGGTGAAACGCTGCTCTGTTGAGGAGCAGTTTTCACTTTGGCAGACGTGATTAAGTAAAGCAGTGGGTGCAGCGTTGCTTATGAAGCGACACCATCGTCTCCATTGTGCAGTTTAAGCTGCGTTAACGAACCAATGAGTGTAATAATAATAAGGTAAGGCTATCAGATAGACACATAGAGCTCATATTTTTTTTATTTTTATTGATGTTTTTAATTCACGGCACAAATTCCAGAAACTAATTTGAGAAACAAAATTAAAGCTGAACTCAACTGCTGCATTTTTTTTTCTTCAAAAAAGCTAAAAATACCCTTTTTCTGTTTGCTTCGCTCCTGCTCCCTGTGCTCACATTAACTTTATTCTAAAATTCCCACTAAAGCTGTTCTTATTTCTGCACTTTTTTTGTGTGTTTCTCTTGTCGGACAACAGATCAAGCGTGAAACTAAAACGCAGCCCATTAGGGCCGCATGCTAACAGGTATTCACTTCATTTCCAAACTGCTGCTCTGCACCGCTAAAATATTGATCTTTTTAGCTGCAGCACAGTCTGATAAACTCACGCGAGGCGGCTGTGCTGGCAATCTGGGTGATATTTACATGTAAAACGATCTTTCAGAGGGAACATCAGACGCGATGCGATACATCGGCACTCGTTCACATCCACGTCGGCTGCCGTACGATCGACCGTGCAGCTCTCTTCTACAGAAATTAACTAAGATTTGTCCAAAAAAACCCTCATTTTATTTGTCGTTCAATGCTTTTTATGAGGAAAGTTGCTAAATTTGCAACAACGTCAGTACGGGAACAGGCTCTCAGTTAAAGGTGGGGGCTTCTGGAGGCAAAATGTTTACCTCTAACTGAGCATTAACATTCTTTTATATGAATTTCATGATGTAAAACGACTAACTGAAAGTCAACGCTGGGCTCAGAAGGGCTCAGGAGCATGTAGAAGGCACGTTGATCCATCATCCATCATACTGCAGCCATGTTCTTCGGTTTAAACACGCTTTAGTGTGCGCCGCCTCTTGGAAAACTCAGCTACAGGAACCAATCAACGAAAAAGACAAAGAACAATAACAGAACCTAGAGCCTTGATCTACGACTGCACTGAATTGAACCCAGCCATACCCCACCCCCGCTACGCTGGCACTGTAGTAGCGCAGTGGTGAGGGGATGGAGGGTGAGAAAGAAGAAAGAGATGATGCAGTCGAAGATAAAAGTCTCGAGATCAAGCGTGATTAGGAAGAAGCGTGTGAAAGGGAGTTTCTCTTCCCGTCTTTTCCCCCCTAAAGGGGATGGGAAAGAGATGGATGTCTGAGGAGAGAGAGAGAGAGAGGAGTGTAGGTGAGAAGGGAAGGATGAGGGAAAAAAAAGACGAGGAACAGCAGGATGAGCGTCAAACTGGAAAAGGCAAACGAGCTGAGCAGAGGATGCAGAAAGATTAGGAGGGAAGGATGGAGGATAAAAAAGAAGAGGATGGAGATGAGGGGAAAGTGGATGAGAGAGATGCTGGCGAAACAAGATTACGAAAATGAGAAGAAAAAATGAAAGTAGAGGTTGAGGAGAGTAAGATGGTAATTGTTGGAGATGACTGTTATTGCACGAGAAGAATGGAGCGGCGGAGAAAAAAAAAACTGAAAGTATAATAGCCAGTGGGCCAGTAGGTTTGCTAATCCGTATTGTCAGATTATAGTGTAATCCCATGCTAACGCTAACACACACACACACACACACACACACACACAGGACAGGGCTGAAGTGTCTGACTGGACCCCGCAGTGCTGGATTGGAATAACCGTCGGTGATCCAGAAATTTCCTGGCCGGCGCTTCGTTCTTGTTGCCATGGCGATGGCTCCAGGAACAGCCAGCGAGCGAGAGAGAGAGAGAGAGCGAGAGAGAGAGAGAGAACGAGCAGAAAGTGAAAGAAGATAAGACAGGACGAGAGGGGGAGGGATGGATGGATGGAAAATAAAAAATAAAAAAGTGAGCGAAAACTGAGACCAGAACCAGGCGGGGCCTCGGCCGGTTTGGCACCAACTCCCCCCCAAACACACACACATACAAACACACACACGGGCCGCGCAAAGTCAAACCACATGTTCTGCATGTGTCGAACAGCTGCATACTAGCAGCCCATTAGCCAGAACATACAAACAACGGAGCCGATTGGGCGGAGGGACGCCACTACTCCTCCGGCATTGGACGACGCGCTGCAAAAACAAGCGTCCGATTGGCCCGGAGGAAGGCGCACGCCTCCTGTAGCCGAGGGATCAAAGGGGAAGGCGCTAACCCAACACGGATGTTGGCTCGGTGCTGTGTAAACACACACATGCTGCACAGAGCGGCTCACGTCTGCTCACGTTTTCCAAACTCATGCTCCTGAAAGGTCGACTCGAAGATTTAATGTTGCACAAAAAAAAAACTAAAAATAATCATAAGTCGTGCACATAAATGGAGCCGACCTTCGCAGAGACAAAACAGTAGGAGGAACAATTAATGGGTTTCAACGATTAGCGAATCTCGAAGGCTGCTGTTTGTTTACACATTAAGCAGCATGTCGACATATCTTAAGTGTTCATCCTCCATCTTTTATTTTAAATCTATAGATATGAAACTACTGAATTATATCACAAATACAATTAGATGTTTTCCTCCAAAAACACATACAAAAGGCTAAAAAGAAACAAATCAGCCCACTTTGCTAACATTTGCTAATTAGCGCTAAAGTCAAAGCAATGCCGGGGATGCTATTAGTTTTTTCAGGTAAACGTTTGATCTGAAAAGTTAAACAAAACACCAATTAAATCTCGTTGACCCGTGACTTTATTGTAACGCATTCCAAAGCTGTTGAGATGTTTGAATAGAGCTAAAAATACGCAGCAATCTGCCATCTGCTCGATACGTGGAGCCCCACTTGGCCACCAAAACAGCTCGGACCCTGTAAGGCGTGGACACGGGACCTCCGTCGGTGTCCTGTGGCGTCTGGCACCGGGACAGCGCTAGCCGATCTTTTTCAGGGTGGTGTCCGCGGATCGGGCTTATACCAGCAAATCTTTCGGATGCCTAATCAGATAAGGATCGGGGGAGATCTTTGGCTTCTTATCATGTTCCTCAAACCATTTCTTGAGCAGCTTTTGCACCTGGCAGTAGTTTTAATGTCGATATGGATCGGTATGGACCTCAGTCTGGGAGGACTCATCCTCCGGGTACCATAAACGTCTGTATTAATCAATCCAGTAGTTCTTGACCCCTTCCCACTACGTCTTCCCACTGACAACAATGCAAAACAATGCATAAAAAAAAGTGAAACGCAACGGAAGGGAGCAGCTGTTGCTTCAGTGGAATCTTCCAGAATCCCTTCTTTCCTGTTGTCAGCCCGGGCCGTCCAGATCCTGGCCCAGTTCGACATGACTAATCACCCTCACCGGCTCCCTGACAGCAACACACTGCCAGCCAGACTGATTCATTGGGCAGGCAGGGACGAACGAACGGGGGAGGAGGAGGGAGAATGCAGAGAGAGAGAGAAAAGGCGGAGGGAGACATTGCAAACGACAGACCCTCCAGGAATTTATGATCTGTGCAGGCACACTAACAAATGCAAACGTAACCAGTTCCTGCAGCGTACGTATGTGTCATTTTGGCTCGTCTGCACTTTTTTTTGTGTGTGTGTGTGTGTGTGTGTGTGTGTGTGTGAGTGTGTGTGGTTTAAAATGAGGCATCAGAATTTAGCACAGCAGAGGAAATGAATGGTGCAACTGATGATGGAGTTTCATCTCTAAAAACTGTGATCTCCACCTGCCACAAGAAGACATAAACGTGCATCTAGTTTCACAATCATAAAACCTGTCTACCACACTTAGATTAATTCAAGTTCGAGTTTAAGCAATACTAAGAAGCTATTGTACACTAGCAGCTCTGCAAAGCTGATGCTACGACCCACCATGACAACAAATGCAAACTAGCATTAATGCTAACTCTCTTTTACAATATGTATTTTATGTTCATTAATGTGCATCTTCCCTTTAAAATAAATCAATAAAATTGCTAGGCATGGTGCTAAATAGACTAAATACTCCAAGTACTGCCTCCAGTCTGATTATGACCCTTCCTGAGGGCAACTTACCTAATTTCCCATCATAATGTGGCAATACTTTGTTCATTTTTCTACCAACACTGTCAGATAAAGGCACAACAAATACACCAAAAATTAATATTTAATTTAATAAATATATATACAAAACTTTAGGGAGACTCCAAAGTCATTGGATCCATCCTGTGGGGACAATATCTATATACACAAATACAGGCTAAACATAGTGTAGCTTCACTGACACACATGATATTTAGGGTGTTTTGCACACTCTAAAATTCAGCAGACCTACAGTAAACCCTAAATAAAATGTATGAATGCAAGTTGCAAACATTATTTATACAGGTCAGATTAACAAAATACTGTTTGTAATTGCATCAACTTAAAATTGTGTGTCGTTTAAACTCAAATTTCTGTGTTTGTGGACTTAAAACTGAACTCAAGTTGAAGTAACTGGATCCGATACCCTAATTAATCTCTTCTATCTTTGCATGCTGGGGCGATTTCAGATGGTGATGGCTAATTGAAATTTTGCTACTTTTGCTAATTGAAGTTTGGCGGATGGACATGATTTCATTAGAAGTCATTATAACATTATTTTGTAGAGTTTACGTCTGAGCCCACGTCTCGTTTTCATTATGCAATTCGAGAAATAGTGTTTTTCTACCAGTGTAAGTGAATTACAGTAGGGGCCATGCGTATGAACAGCTAAAGCCGAGTTACTGTTGGGAAAAAAGGACGTACAGCAGCATGTACAGAGACAGACAGACAGACAGACAGACAGACAGACAGACAGACAGACAGACAGACAGACAGACAGACAGACAGACAGGTAGAGGAAGAACGGGTTGCAGAAACTGTGGAAAATTAAATGGCTGCAGCGGAAGAAATCAATCTCAGAACTTGATGAGATTGGAGTAAGTACAGAGTGATTAATCACTGTGAATGTGTGTGTGTGTTTTATGTGTGTGTGTCCGCTGCCTTCACGTTCATGTGCACATCTATGCCCACATTGTGTTGTATTGTTGTGTGTGTGACGGATCACATGTCCTCGCATGAGGTCTGCGGTGACTTAGCAGACAAACAGAGATGTCTCAGTTTAAAGAGACAGGCCTGCGACAACTTTCCATTCTCCCTCCGTCCGTTTATCTTCCTTCACGTCAGCTTTCTTTTTTTTTAATTCTCTCTTCCCACCGTTTTTCTTTCATTGGGGAGGACGGGGAGGCGTCACACTGCCTCGATATACTCAAGTCTTCCCAGCTGTTCGGCGGATGAACGTCCTCCAGTCAGAAGTTCATCCCTCAACCATCCAGTCTATGAAATACACATATTTTAGAGAAGTTCAGGCTTCCTGGAAAATAAATCTGACCCAGATATCTGACTCCAAATCTGCGGGAGAGGCTTCCTCACAGCCAAAGCGGCTACACGAGGAACGTCCTGAAATATTTATGAGTTAAGTGAAGGGGAGGTCATCAACGCCGTCCCGCCTTCGATATCACATATTTACAAGCTCTTCTATTATCTGCTAACGTGGCCTTACACAGATGAAAAGTAGGGTTAGCTCCTATAGAAGATGCTTCAGGTCAAATCATTCGCAGCATACATACATACATGCGCGTGGGTTGAGTCACACAAAGTAAATTAATCACTGGATGTTTTTCAGAAAAATGTGAAAAGTGAAGGGCAGCGGCAGCGTTTGCTTCAGCAGCAACAAAGAGCGCATTCTGTACAATGAGATGGCCCTGGGCTTCGCAGGCTTTTACAAAAGAGACTTGCCGCAGTTGCCGTCACTGCGAACCGCTGCACCGCTGTCGTGAACTCTCAGAAGAGGACGGTTACATATCTCCTGCTTTCCCCCCCGATAGCAAATCTAATCCTCCCCGTTGTTTAAATCGTCAGACTGCTTGTTTGCTAAGCGTCACAGAGGAATAAACTACATTTACATTGGAGCTGCTGTGAATTCCTGCATTTTTCTTCCATTTTTTCCTGCATTTTACCTAAATAGGGCTGCAATTAACTAATATTCACATCATTTTTGGACATCCAACCATCCATCCATCCATCATCTATACACCGCTTAATCCTCATTAGTTAATCCTCATGGGGGGCTGGAGTCTATCCCAGTTGACTTAGGGTGAAGGCAGGTTCACCTGGACAGGTCACCAGTCTATCACAGGGCTACATTTAGAGACAGACAACCAAGCACACTCACATTCACACCTACGGACAATTTAGAATCACCAATTAACCTCATCATGTTTTTGGACTGTGTGGGAGGAAGCCGGAGAACCCGGAGAGAACCCACGCTGCACGGGGAGAACATGCAAACTTCACACAGAAAGATTCTGGTGCCCCCACCGGGACACGAACCGGCGACCTTCTTGCTGCAGTGCTACCAACTGCGCCACCTTGCAGCATTTTTGGACATAGTTTTTTTTAAATATTGCAAAACAGTTGGCGTATCAATAAAAGCAAATTGCACCAAAATCCAGGCCGAGCAAATAAATGGTGACGCACATAAAGTCCCGCTCCGTGAAAATGTTCCCGTCTCGCCTTAAAATAATTTAGATGTTCCTGCAGCTCGAGCACACCAGCTCACCCACAACTCTGTTCCAACACTGCAAAGCTACTCAAGATAATGGCTGGTTGGAGTAATTAAGCCACATGTGTTCAAACTGGAAAACGACTATTGAAGCAGAAAGTCCCACCCTTGCAGGCTGATTCTTCATGTCTGGTACAGATGAAACCCTGAACGTCTGAATCTGTGTTTTTGCACTCAGCATGCTGCAGTTTCAAGACGGAGCTACTCAGCCATGATGCTGACTGCTTAATTCATCCATAATGTGTCTACTCACATATAAAAAACACCCTACAGACATGTTAACAAGGGGAAATTTAAAAAAAGGATTTTCATCCGAGGTGTCTTTACACCTCCAAAGAGATTCATTTACACCTTCTATCATGTGATCTGTAGCTGATGTCTGATCTGTGGATCATTCACACCTGGTTTTAAGTTCTTGGAAATATTGATGGCACCCACAATTTAAAGCAAATGAAACCACAAAAGACCCTAACGAACCCCATTGTGTCAGGGGGAGCACTAACGACTCACATAACAAGGGGGAGGAGCAACAAACCCCCAATTAAAACTCAGGTGTTAATGGATCCTTAAGGATATCTGGAACCCCCAACTAGTCAGTCAGAACTGATGAAGCCTCTTGGATGAGAGGTGGAACGTCTTCAAGGAACTCAAGCTGCTACCAATAAACCACGAGAACAACCATGAGCTGGACGACTGAGGATCTTCACAGACACGATCTGATCCAGTCTCAAAATGTACATCAGATACACGTCTTGTACACTTTACAGCTACAACATTTTAATTTACATGTTACTGTTGTTTTTGCACTAAAACATCAAGTCAAATTCCTCATATGTGTAAACCTACTCGGCACTAAATCATTCAGATTCTGATTCTGACCGGCCCTTTTCTAACCTTTCGTTGGGTTTTGTTTGAGCAGCGCTGGAACGTCGATGCGTTTGTCTCCTGAACTGTACAGATTGCGTTTACAGCAGCGACCCCGGTCACCTCAAACGTGGTCCGGCTGATATGATTGCATTCTGATCCCGGTGCACTCTGTAGGTATTTACAGCCGGCATTAACATGCATCCCGTCTCATCCACGTTAATACCTGGGTTAAATGGGGCATGAAGCTTTCACTGGCGGTGACATGAAAACATCAGATCTGTGCGGCGACCGCGACCTTCCTCGAATTATTAGAAAACCTCTCGACATCCACCCAATTTGCCATATCCAAATAAAAAAGGCTGTACGTCCAAAGTCAATATCGTCGTCGTCTTTCTGACAATGTGTTTGTTTAGCAAGAGTAAATGGGTCACCGGTGGCTGTCAGATGAATTTAAATACCACATCTCTGGCATGGTTTCCACTCTGCTTTGGTTTGATTGAGATTTGACTGGCTCTCGTTTAATTGTGTTGCTGCAAAATTGAGAATTAGCTTCACTTATCGATCTACCAACTCTTAATATTCACACAACAGCAGTGGATGGAGTCTCCAAAAGCTACGTTAAATATCTTACGTAATTTTCCTTTATGTTTTTAAAGTCGCATTACGTTATTCCTAAATAGCCGTCTTTCCAACTTGCAGTTTCCAGTTGAAATTAATTAATAGTTCGGCCTTAATGGAAACCTGACTCATAAAAATCTAAGATTTATCTCCTCGGAACCATTTGAACAACAACAAGGACGTGATCCCACTCTGGCTTCCCACCAGACAAACTGCCAGCAGAGTTCGCTCGGCCAGGAATTTGTGGTGCCGGGTTTTTAATTCGAGGCGTCCCAGCTCTGACATTCGAGAGGAAGGGAGAGAAATCGGCAATATCTACTGGCAATAATTAACTTTAATTAAGAGCTTAGGAAGATTTTACATAATTAGAGGAGATCCGGTGACTGTGTTGACTTAAACCCCGAAACTGCCGCCGTCTAGCTGCACAGTTTACTTGACGACAGCTTTTTGTGTTTACTTGTCGTCTACTTTTTTTTCTTTTTTTTTTTTAAAGCTTCTGCGGCTCCTCTAAAAATGAACACACCTGCTGCCGGGCCACTGCAGCGACACCCCGATAAGGACACGTCGTACGTACAGTGCTCGGTCTTTTAAAAAAGGGACTGAGGAAGGTCATTACAGGAGAAAGTGATTTCACAGTGCTCACTTTTATGACGTGGAGAGCATCCAAGCAAAGCAGGCAGAGAGAGAGAGACGGAAAGCGAGTTACAGGAGCTGCTTTAAAGCCAGCGACTATTGTCGGATTTGGATAAATTTGCGTACGCAGGCGAGCTTTTGGCACGCTGCTTTAGGACAAACCGTAAACACATGTACTAGAGGTCAGGTACATTACGTGGAATCTTTTTGCAAATCTGCAGCTGTGCCGGGCAACAGTCCAACGCCGACCATCTGCTCAACCGCTGCATCGCACATGCATACGTATGGACACACAACACACAGGCTCGGTCAGTCTCAACATCTGTCCTGCAGCTTCTTCTGGACTCCGATCGCCGCCGCCCCCCCATACGAGGACGCACTCGCACGCATTGTATGAAAGTAGCGGTCGAGCACATATTTGGTTGCAGCAGATGGTGATGTTATGGCACCCGGTGGCATTAATGGACGCCACACCGCCCCCTCTACAGGATCATCGTTTCACAAGTTCGTCTGTCGCAGTTTTGGGGGGAAAAGGCCCGAAACCACTTAATAGCTCGATAATATTTAAGCTCTTCTAAATCCAAAGAGTAAAACAGTGAGATAGTAGTGTGCATTTTAACAAAAACTTTCAATTTCTTCATTAAAATGTCTTAAAATTACTGTTACGCCTTCTCTCTCATTGAAAACAAAATCAAGAATCCATGAATGAGAGATTAAAATAATGTTTTATGTTAAAAATGTGGGTGAAACGACAAGGATCTAAAAATTAAAGGTAGCAACTGGATGAAATGTCGACGATGACACGTGTTTGTCGGTCGCATGTCATTATTCGATGTAGTTGAATAACGACAACACAAATACAGGCTGTAAAATGGTGAGATTGTCTATTTATCTGGTCTCTTCCTTCCCTTTGGCCATGTCAAAGTGTCATTTGTTTTGCTCTAACGACCTCCAAAAGAGCTCCTAGGAGGCTGGACAAGGTGGAACTGGCCAGAACCAAACACAGAACTTTGAAGTTTGAGTTCCATGTCAGATATTTATTTTTACACGTTGTTTGCTTTGGTTTGGCTACTTGGGAAACGGTGATGCTTTGGAGTAAATATACTTGTTTAAATGCTAACCCATGAAGCTCTAGTTGTTTACCGGGTTGCTGAGGTGACACCGAAAAAAATCGCTCCGAGGCATCATTTACAGGGGAGGAGCTGGGAACGTGTCCCCTATCATTTTTAAAAGCAACATGTCCTGAAAGAAACTATGCAACACAAATATAGAAGACATCGTCCACACGGCGGTTCTTCTGACCTGCAGATGGAACATGTGGCTCCACTGGACCATTTCTCGTAAGTGAAAGTGTGATTCAAGCTACAGTTTGGGGCCAAAAAGCAGAAAAACTCAATATTTAAACCCTCTGCTTTGAATGAGTCATGACTGGTTACCTTGACTCATGAACTCTGTTTCTGTGATGTTAAAAAAAACAACAAGGCAGTTTAACTTGACATCTAAAGGTGCTGCTGATTAACAGTCCTTCACTTGTTCCTATCTTTCCTACTTCAGGGCCATTATGTAACGTCTTCCTCACTATATGAGCCCTTATGTCACCACTTCCAATAGCAATATGAAGCACTTCCCCCTAAAAATCTACCCATTTCACAGTTTTACAGCCTTCTTTGTCAGAATAGTACATTTTACAATTTGGACCGATATGAGACTGTGACGCATTAACGGTTTATTGGACAACACTTCCAGGTCAGCAGTAGTTTTTGCACAGTTTAGCTCATTGGCTGCAACCTGCCTTCTCTCCAGGACCTGGCCGACCTCTCCCACCCTGGACACAAACTCTTTCAAACTCTTTCCTCTCTGGCAGGAGGCTTCGGTCCGTCTGGAACAGAACCTCACGACACAAGAACAGTTTCTTTGCGTCTGCCACCGGCCTCATGAACGAGCCACAGGACCCTTACTATAACATAAACGTGTTCTGTCTTTGCTCACCATCTCATCATCTGCACTGTTATTGGTCATGCTGCACCTCCACACCTTCAGTTTGCACTCTTATGATAATCTGTATAAATGTAAATATCAATATATCTCAATATTCTTGTAAACAATGCCACAGTTCTATGGTTCTAATTTAAATTTAACTTTAATTCTTCACTCCACAGTATGTTCTAGCTTCTGCTTTTCACTATTACTGTTGTACTTTTATATTTTTAGCTATTTTTATATTTTTACCTTGCACATTGTACCTCACTCTTTGGTTATTGTTGCACCAATCCACCAGAACAAATTCCTCGTATCGTGTAAACTACACCTGGCAATAAATCTGATTCTGATTCATGTTCGTTTTTCACACAGTTCACTCTGTGATGCACACATTGGGATTTTAGTGCTCTTATTTTTTCAATGAAATCAGGATACAGGGTGTCAGTTTGGACCACAACTTGGGAATTAGCTCCAACTCCTATATCCTAACAACAACAGCGGATAGAAACGCACACTGACTTGCATTTTCTCAAAATTTGCACTAACTTATAAAATTGAAGATTTATCTCCTCCAACCAGCTGGAGCGAGCGGCGCAGCAACAACGGCAGTGATCCCAAACTGGCTTCCCACCCAGAAAAAACTGCCAATATATATCAGCGACGCCAAGAATCAGCGGTGCTGGAGAGGCGCTTTTAAATTCAACGGTGTCTGAGCGACTAGAGAGGAAGGAAGCGTTACGGAAATCTGCAAAATCTACGATAATTTATTGAAAAGCGGGAATTAAAGGCGTTTTAGTTGTTTGTTTATGCTACAAAACCAAAGAGCAAAAGAACAACCCTTGGAAATCTGGAGTATCTCATAATTGTACAACATTTTTTTTGACAAAATTAGCTGCATTATTGACTAATCACCGCTCTTACATCCTCAAAATGCACTTTAACTGCTGGCTGCATACTGTAACCCAACTCATGCACACATTATGATCCGTTCCTCTGCAGAGGGGGGTCAGCGTAGACCACGATCTGCAACCGAGCCGATCCTGCTTTTCAGGAAAACAGGCCTCCCGAAGCCACTTTACTCCTCGAAAATATTCTCACACGTATCGGAATCCTCAGGGCGTGTCAGCCAGCGACACATTTTCCCAAGCCGTGAGCCCAAACTGTGTCACAGCCCTGTTTTTAGTGGCCGCCTCGCATAGCGAGAGCACCAGCATTCATCCAGACGGTCCCCAGGCGACGCTAAATGTATTCACTGTGGGTGTAGGGGTGGAACATTTCTGAGAGCTTCTCATGTCGAGTACAGTCGAACCTTGTCCGGAGAGCCCGTGTTGGTTTAAGTTTGGGGAGCTGAGTCTCCGTTTCCTGCCTTTATTAGCCGCTCAAACGCTCATTTGAAGCAGCAGCGGTGTTATGAATTCAGGGCGTGAGTGGAAAAATCCTGCCAGGCCATGTGGAGGGACTGTCGCACTCTGCAGCTCTTAAGAAGACACACACACACACACCTTTAGCGAGCGAACACACACCTTCCTCTCCTACTGTAGCTCTTACATAACAAATCTCAAATGACATGGCTCAGCTTTTTTTCTTTTCCCCGATTCTTTCTCGCTCTCGTGTCTGCAGCGGATTTTACAAGAGCATTAAGCCGAATGTGTGGGTGACAACTTTTGTCCCTCGTCTTAACAATTACAACGAGACACACACACTGACGATGTGAATTCCTGCAGTCTGTGCCTCCCCGTGCCAGTCGCATGATGCCGGGGGTGTGCGAGCATAAAGCCGGGGCAGTAGGTGGTTAATGCCACCTCTGTAATCGCTGCTGATTGAGCGCGGGAGGTCCCAGCCTGCGTCCCTGCTCGTTTTGTGGGTGGTCTTTATGCCCAGACTGAACGACTAAAGCCCCTCTCGTCCTGATAATCGGCCCCACGGCTGCAGCACAACGGAATAAAGCAGAAAGTCTCGGCCTCCGCTGTCATCTGTCACACTTTAACTCTCACCTGCTGTCTTTGCCTCTCCTTTCCTGTTCCTTTCTCTCTCTTTCTCCATTTTGTTTCCTGTCATTACTTTTATTTCACTCAAATTGCTGGTTTTTACTTTTACTCAACTTTCTCCTTTTTCTTTATTTCTCTCCTGTCAACTCCTTCACTTCTTTTTCTTTATCCTTTCAATTCTTTTCATTTCATTTTCTTTCAGATCGTTATCTTTCCTTTCACCAATTTTCTTTTCCTATCATCTCCTTTCTTTTTCTTTCTGATCCATTCCTTTCCTTTCCCTTCATTTCCTTTCCTTTCCATCCTTCATTTTTTCTTACTTTCCCTTCATTTCCTTTCCTTGAAATTTGTTTCCTTTCCTTTCTTTTCCTCATTCCTTCCTTAACCTTTCCTTTCCATTCACTTATTTTTTTCTATCATCTCTTTCTGATCCATTCCTTTCCTTTCACCTCCTCTGTTTCCTTTCCTTTCCTTCCCTTTTCCATACATTCCCTTTATTTTCCTTACCTTTCTTTTCATTTTCTTTCCTTTCCTTACATTTCTTTTCACTTCCTCCCTTTTCCCTATCCCTTCATTTCTCTTCTTTCCTTTTCCTTTCTTTTCTTATCACTTCCTTTCCTTTCCATTCACTTATTTTCTTTTTCTAGATTTTTCTTATTTCTCTTTTTTCATCACCTTTCTTTTTCTTTCTGATCCATTCCTTTCCTGTTCTTTATTTTCACTTCCTCCATTTTCCTTACCTTTCTTTTTTCTTTCCTTCCCTTTCATTTACTTTGACTTCACTTTTTTTCTTTCCTTTCTTTAAATTTCCTTTCACTTCCTTCCTTTTCCCTTTTCCCTTGACCCTTCTTTTCCTTTCCTTACCTTTCTTTCACTTCTTCTGTTTTCTTTTCTTTCACTTTCTTTTATCAGTTTCATTCCTTTAAATTCATTTGCTTTCCTTTCCTTACCTTAATTTCCTTTCCTAACCTTTCACTTCTTCCCTTTCACTTTCCTTTCTTTTCCTTTCCTTACCTTCATTTCCTGTCGATTTCTTTCCCAAGTCTCATTCTTTTCTTTTAAAATCATTTCCTTTCACTATCTTTTTCTTCTCTTTTCTTTCTTTCCACTTCATTTCTATTATTGTCCTTTCTTCCCTCTCCTCTCCTTTCTTGTCCTTTCCTTTCACCTCCCTTCTTTTCCTGCTGCCTCCGGTCTCCTCACCTCCTCTGTGCTCTCTGCTTCTCCCTGAACCTGCCGCTGACCCATTAAACGACGTGGATGTTATTTTTGGTGCAGCGCTGTTGTGCAGATGAGCGAGTGTGTGTGTGTGTGTGTGTGTGTGTGTGTGTGTGTGTGTGTGTGTGTGTGTGTGACGGAGATGGGCAGAGCAACTATCCCTCCGTTTCATCACCTTCTTCTTCTTCTTCTCTTTCATCATTTTTTTTCCTCACCCCTCCTCCATCTGTCCCACACACTCATCAAAAAGAATATCTCTCCGTCTTTTTAGTCCTCTTCTGTAACTCCTCTTCCCCGTTTCCCTCAAAGCAAAAAATATCCATCCACCTCTCTCCGTCTCTCTCTCTCCTCCCATCTGTTCTGTAATTCAATCATGGAGGCAGTCGGCAGCAGCAGGAGAAGTGAGTGATGATGTTTTGGAAGAAAATGCCGGGAACGCAGCCAGCCAATCTTCCACTCGCAGCATTATCATTTCTAATAGGCCGTGCTTCAATTTTCGAAATAAAACGGGATCAATAACGCCGTCTGAGCGGTCCTTTGCATATTCGCCTCGTCTTGCGGGCACTGGCATGACGGCTAAACCGCTTTTGGTGATTGGCAGACCAGCCTCCAGCATGTTGGAGTCGTGTTATCTGAACAAAGTTATGTGAACAAACTGATGGAATAATAATGTCGGTCCCAATTACGACCTTTAGCTACATTTAAAAATGAAATGACCTCGAGGAGTCATGTGAATAAGTTCAGTAGGCGCCTCAGGTATGCCAACAATGAAGAAGTCGGCTAGCACCGTTGCCTCGCAGCAAGAAGGTCGCCGGTTCGCGTCCCCTTAAGGGCACCAGGACCTTTCTGCGTGGGTTCTCTCCGGGTTCTTCCTCCCACACGGTCCAAAAACATGTTGAGGTTAATTGGTGATTGTAAATTGTCCGTAGGTGTGAATGTGAGTGTGCTTGGTTGTCTGTCTCTAAGTGTAGCCCTGTGATAGACTGGTTACCTGTCCAGGTGAACCTGCCTTCACCCTGAGTCAGCTGGGATAGACTCCAGCGACCCTAGTGAGGATTAAGCGTTGTATAGATAATGGATGGAAGCCTTATCAAACAACAATTGATTAACCTAAAACATGAAATGAACTCATTGGGTGTCATTTAGGGGCGCACGATATATCGGCAATCACATCGGTATCGGCCGATATTAGTGTTTTTTCCCATATATCATATCGGTCCGATGAACAAATTTAGCCAATGTGAAAAACCGATAATTGTCTAACATTAGCGCCACAGATGTTTTTACTTAAATTATCCTGGACTTGAACATTAAATATGTTATAAAGAAGACTATGTGGTTTATTTTGGGCTTCTTTTGAATAGTTTTCTCAAAGTGCTTACTTATACTCATTTTTCAGTGTGAACAAAAACTGAATATCGACATCAGTAATACTGGTTATTGGCGATATCAGAAATCTTAATATCAGATATCAGTATTGGCCAGAAATTTTAATATCGTGCATCCCTAGTATCATTTCGCGTCCTCATATAGTATCATATGTGATGTGACATGACCACTCCGCTGGGTCATATCAATACGTCTTAGCACACCTTAACTCACCAACAAAATAAAAGCTCTGCCAGGTAGCTGTTAAGTGTCACAGAAGTCTTTGTCATGGTGCCCCTTTGCTACCTAAACTCCCAAAATGATTGCGTCCTCGGGTCACTACATTGAGAGGTTCCACCTGGTGGTGCAACCAGGTACTACAGCTAATCTACATTTTCTGACATGCACGTCCTTCGTTTTCTGCCTTATGGGTTAATATATTTTTTTATTAACCGCAGTTATTCAGAAACTCAGAAAGTAATATGAAATGTTATGGTCCCACACAGGACACAAACTCCAGCCTCCTGAGTGACAGTCCTGTGATTTTATTATTTTCATTTTCACTTTCTT
>NW_007579403.1:95733-96389 GCF_000690725.1 Stegastes partitus | reverse complement strand
CTCAATCATATAACAGAAGTACGAGCCACAGTTTATTCTAACTATAACTAGAAGGACGCCGGGCGAGCGCATCCACCGCCTCGGCCAACGGGCCTATCTCGCAGTTTTAAAGAAAGTAATTTGGATGCACTCCAGAATTTAATGGGTTCTTCCTGCGCCCATTGTCCACCTCTCCGCCGAGTTTCATGAAATCCAGCTTTGCGGTATTTCGCGGATTCTCGCAGATAAACAGACCTCCACCTCGGCTCTCACCTCGGTTGGAGGAACAAAGCACATCTGCTTCGAGCGTTTTCCTTTTGATGCTTGTTAAAGGGAAAACGTCCTTTACTCCACATCGGTCTGACAGCTACAAGCCACTTTGCAGACACTACTCGTAATATCGCACAAATGAGCCTGAATCATCTCAGGAGCTAAAACACGACACGCTGTCAAGCCTAACAGTATGTAAAGCGAGCATTACAATATCTCCAACACTCCCGGACGAGATTCACGAGCGAGGCGACGATATTAAAAATAAAGAGCTGCATATCTTGGATCAGAGACACCAGAGTCCAGTCAGAGATCTGAAGAGACGATCAAAGCCATGAAAAATCTGAAGGAATGTGATTTTTGTCAGATGCAAATTGAGACCGCGGCACACACACACACACAAAAAA
>NW_007579403.1:87172-95243 GCF_000690725.1 Stegastes partitus | reverse complement strand
CCAGGTGAACCTGCCTTCACCCTGAGTCAGCTGGGATAGACTCCAGCCCCCCATGACCCTAGTGAGGATTAAGTGGTGTATAGATAATGGATGGAAGCCTTATCAAGCAATAATTAATTAACCTATAACATGAAATGAACTCATTGGGCATCATTTAGGGACGCACGATATATCTGTGACCACATCGGTATCGGCCGATATTAGTGTTCTTTTCCATACATCGGTTCAATGGACAAATTTAGCTGATGTGAAAAACCGATAATTGTCTAACATTAGCGCCACAGATGTTTTTGCTTAAATGATCCTGGACTTGAACATTAAATATGTACTAAAGAAGACTGTGGGGTCTAATTTGGGCTTCTTTTGAATAGTTTTCTCAGAGCGATTACTCATTTCTCAGTGTGAACAAAAACTGAATATCAACATCGTTGATATCGGTTATCAGCGATATCAGAAATCTCAATATCGGATACCGGTATTGGCCAGAAATTTTAATATCGTGCATCCCTAGTTTCATTTCACGTCTTGATATAGCCGCCATAAATGCGATCATGTAACGTTTACTGCAACAGCTTATGTGATGTGACATGACCACTCCGCTGGGTCATATCGACACATCTTAGCGCACCTTCTACAAAATAAAAGCGCTGCCAGGTAGCTGTTAAGCATCACCAAAGTCTTTGTCATGGTGCCCCTTTGCTACCTAAACTCCCAAAATGATTGCATCCTCGGGTCACTACAGTGAGAGGCTCCACCTGGTGGTGCAACCAGGCACTACAGCTGATCTACAACACATTTTCTGACATGCAACATCCTTCGTCTTCTGCCTTAAAGGTTAATATATTTTTTTATTAGCCGCAGTTATTCAGAAACTCAGAAAGTAATATGAAATGTTATGGTCCCACACAGGACACAAACTCCAGTCTCCTGAGTGACAGTCCTGTGATTTTATTATTTTCATTTTCACTTTCTTTTCCTCAATCATATAACAGAAGTACGAGCCACAGTTTATTCTAACTATAACTAGAAGGACGCCGGGCGAGCGCATCCACCGCCTCGGCCAACGGGCCTATCTCGCAGTTTTAAAGAAAGTAATTTGGATGCACTCCAGAATTTAATGGGTTCTTCCTGCGCCCATTGTCCACCTCTCCGCCGAGTTTCATGAAATCCAGCTTTGCGGTATTTCGCGGATTCTCGCAGATAAACAGACCTCCACCTCGGCTCTCACCTCGGTTGGAGGAACAAAGCACATCTGCTTCGAGCGTTTTCCTTTTGATGCTTGTTAAAGGGAAAACGTCCTTTACTCCACATCGGTCTGACAGCTACAAGCCACTTTGCAGACACTACTCGTAATATCGCACAAATGAGCCTGAATCATCTCAGGAGCTAAAACACGACACGCTGTCAAGCCTAACAGTATGTAAAGCGAGCATTACAATATCTCCAACACTCCCGGACGAGACGCACGAGCGAGGCGATGATATTAAAAATAAAGAGCTGCATATCTTGGATCAGAGACACCAGAGTCCAGTCAGAGATCTGAAGAGACGATCAAAGCCATGAAAAATCTGAAGGAATGTGATTTTTGTCAGATGCAAATTGAGACCGCGGCACACACACACACACAAAAAAACAAGAATTACGGCACTCATCATCCAACACACTGTCGCTGAAGCACACAGCCGCAGACCGAGCACACTTAACCAACACCAAGACTCCGGCTGACAGTAAGGCTTCCTCTCGCTGCCTGCTCCTTTGTGAATGTGCACTGGTGTGGATGCAATCATCTGCTCTACTCCTGCTGCCAGCCTCGCACGTCAACACAGAAAAGACGGGAGGGGGGTGAGGAAGTGTGGGAGAGAGACGGGGGGTTGGTATCTAGAAGGGTTGGTTTGCAAAAGAAAGAAAAAAAAGAAGAAAAAGGAGGCGGATGGCGATGGAAGCCTCTCATATTGTGTCTTAATCATTTCGCTGAAGCTACACACATAAATCTCCTTCCTCGACACACACACACACGGCCTTCACACTATAAACACACACCTCGGGTCGCGCTCAAGGTCCGACACACACTGCCCTGACCTCGTCCGGCAAAGCTGAGCGACGGCAAACTGACGACGGCCCTCCAGATGGTGCCAGATGTGCGTGCTAATGTAAGTGTGCGTCCGTAATGCAGGTAAATATATGCAGACTACATGTCTGGTCTGAGTAAATGAGTTGCAGCAGGGCAGAGCCTCCGTCAGACCCCATTAAACACACACACACACACACTAAAGCCAACCGTACCTCCACACACACAAGTCGACCACACGTCCACTCATTACTACCGCAAACCACACATTTCCCCTCCCAGCTGCGCACACACACACTCGGCTGTCCTGCGAGCTTTGTGTTTAATGCTGGATGACAAACAGGTCTGTGTTAACATCAGCCTGGCGTTACACTTCCCTGCTGTTTGTCTGGGACTCTCAGCTCCACTCTGTCATTACCGCCTTGCTGCTCCTGCCCTGTTTGTTTGTTTGGGTGCTGCTTTTTTTGCCTCCCTCTGAAAGAATTGCCCAATATCAGTACTCTGCAGAGACACTCAGCTTTTTAGGATCCTGAAAAAAAAAGTTTATTTAGCTTTGCAACTTTGCCCACAAATCAAATTTCACAGAGAATATTAAACACTTGGTCTCGCACAGAGCGGCTTCTGCCAATTACATTATTAAATAACAGAGCTGTGAGTATCGGAGAGGCAGGGCCGGACCTCCATCCTGCGTTTAAATGGCGCTTCAAACCGCCCATTAGCTGTAAGTTATAGAAGGTTAAACCCCGAGTTTGGAGCCGCAAAGCGACGACGACGACGACGGAGGGTGATTTAGGTGCACGGCCCGAGCATTAGAGACGAATGAGTGATTATCCCACATGTCTGCAACAGGTGCTGCAAACAGAGCAGACACCAGCACCGGACGACGAAATACAGTCACCCTGCAGCTCAAATCCCATTTTTGTGAAGCTTTTATTAGGAAAAAATGAAATTATATTTGCATTAGAGCTTAATTGATTAGCTGTCTTCTGGTTTCTTTCCTCCTTTGTGGCCAATTAACTTAACCTTTTGAGGAAGCTGTCATTTTTAGACCATTGGAGAAAATTGCTCGGATAATAATTTTGCTTTTCTCGCCTCAAACAAGCATTTAAATTAAGAATTAATTAAGAAAATGTCTCAGCAAGTGCTGCGCAGACGTCTAGAAACATGGTGCACCAACTGTAGCATCACAGTTTAAAAAAAGCTCAGGTATTTACATAATTTACTTAATTAAATGTACCGATACCACACTGTAAAAGTCCTCAGAAGTAAAAGTTCTGCTCTGTTACTTCAACAAAGGCACCCTGTTTAATGACTGTTTAGTCATTATATATTCCATCATTAGATTATTATCACTGCATTAATGTAAAAGCAGGATTTTACCGCCGATTGAAGCTCGTTTTAAACTATTAACTGCAGCTAATGACTATTGTCATTACGGGTTAATCTGCTCGTTGTTTCTCCATAAATTGGATGATTTGTAAGAATACTGGAAATATAGAGAAATGCAGGCGCTCCAAATGAGTTTAAAGTTAGAAAAAATGATAAAAATCCAGCTTGACGGGACAAAAATAAAGCACATTATAGCAACCAAAGGGGTTAAAAACTAAAATCCCGCCCAGGAACAGAAACTGCTCTTTAATTCAGAACTCTGAACTCCACCAGAAACACAAAATAGTTCTACAAATTCCATCAGAAGGTACCAATTTTCTCAATAAACTAACTCATGGGCTCATCATTTCCAGTGTATAACCTGTTGGGTAGTTTCACTATCAGCAAAACATCAGATTTTATACGTTCTTCATCTGGTTTGTTTGCAAAAAAACATTATTTAGTAAAGAAATGAAAGGTGTCAGATACATGTCATGGAGTAAAAAGGGCAATATGTCGCTCTGAGATGTGGTGAAGTGGAAGGACGAAGGCTTGAAAAGATAAAAAACCCATGTGAAGTTCAAGTACCTCACATTCCTACTTAAGTGCAGTACTTGAGTAAATGTACTCTGATACATTCCACTACTGAACATGTCAGTTAGAAAAGTAACTTGTAACCTGAAATGAAACTTGAGTACAAAGTAGCTGGAAATACTCAAAAAAATGCCCTTAAGTACGTACATGACTGCATTTACTTTCCACAATGCTGTTACAAAGAAAAGGTTGCAGAAGGTAAATGAACTCGCTGCATCACATAAACTTCTGCACCACAAAAAACAGCCCACAGCTTTTGTTTTGTCTGCTTCTAATTAGACACATTACTGATTTCTTTGGGGATTCGCTTTTTTTGCAGTTAAAATATATGCTGCCGCACGCAACGCTTAGAATAAATAAATCATAATAACCCTATTACAGCCGCTGCTCGCTCGTAAACAGCACACTGCTTTCACCTGCACAATCTGACTTTAAATTGCTTCAGTCACCATCTGCATGTGCTGCAGCCCAACGAGAACCGGCTCTAGTTTGGTGTGCGTGCTGCAAACTCCTGTCTGTTGCCCATAAAATTTTTGTTGGAGGGCGTACCTGTCCTCTTCAGCAGTCGCAGAGGGGCTCCTGCAGGCTGAGGTGCACTTAACTGTGGCCTAAAGGTTGTTTTTTTGGATGTGCTCGTGTACATAATGTACTCCGCCGAGACACTATTTTTGGCCACTACCTGTGTTCGTTGGACCCTACCAACTCTTTTATAGCCAGGGGATGCCTGTGTTTTTCTTTTTGCACTAGACCGTCTGCAGACTATCTTTAATCCGAGGGGTTTCCTGCTCCACGGTAGCCTGCAGACCTGTTTTTTTTTTTCTTCTCTCCAGCCTCTGCCCTTCATGCAGTTGCACCCCACTAATTCCTACACACTGCTTTGAAGCCGTATGCTTCACCGAGTCCTGCTGAGCGAGCTTTGCCATCTGTGCGGCCCTACCAGTTATTTATCAGATTTAATAAGCAGTTTATCCCCCCTCCTCCAAAAAAAAAAATAAATGTTGGAGAGGAAGTAAGATTAATAAAATTTAAACACACATACAAGCAACCAAAGCAGAGGGAACATTTCTTTCCATTTGTTGTGTTTCCAGCACTCATGAAAAATGAAATAAAAGGGCTGAAGCAGAGCGAGGCAGACCGGGTCACCGCTATTCAACCTGCACTGAATCTTTAATGGCCGTGTCGCAGGGGTCTAATTAAGCAGAATAATTGGCGATGAGTGTGCACTGTTTTTAAAAATGTTAGATTTTTTTTTTCTAAAGGGCCTGGTGCCGCTCAGTATCACATCAACTGGAATATTAATGCAGCTCTGTAGCTGCCGTGCAAAGAATTAAAGGCCCAATCCATCCAGATGAGGCACACCTGCTGGCCTCTCCACTTCAGCTAATCTGGACTTTCACATGTGTCATTACTTGTTGCTCGTCTGTGCTTCAACGCTCACAAAAAAAAAAAATCCTATCTGCATCAGCGCTCTTCTGGCTCCTCTTTCTCTGTGTGTTGCCCACACATTTAGAGTGGGCTGTGGAAAAACATTGTTGGACGTTGTAGTGCACTGCCTGCAGAAAATCAACAATTAGAAGAGCAGAGTCACACAGAACGGTCCTCTGAAGCCATCGCTCTCTGGTCCTGTGACATTGATGCTGAACCCCCCAACGAGGCCGCCGGTGTCATCTCTCACCGGTGAGGCAGGGTCACACACACACACATCCCTCCTCTTAAAAAATAAAAAAACACACAACACAAGCCTCTTTGCCTCCCTCTTGCCTCTCCATCTCCATCTCTGCTGCAGTACTCTGGATCAGGGGTCTCAGGATGGGCTGTCAGTCTCCAATCACACCACTAATCTTCTCTGATACACCCTGATGCATGAGACCCCTCCTCTGCTGCCTGCTGCCCACACACACACACACACACACACACACACACACACACACACACACACACACACACACACACCAGGCCCTGATAGTAGCATCAGCCAGCGATGGTATGCGAGAAAAAACGGCTTTGTAGATGCTATATATAGCTGCTGCACACCAGCACCAGGAGCAAATGAAAGCAGTGTTGTTGTCATCTAACACACAATTGATCAGGATGGACTCACTTGCTTTCCCTGGCCGGGGCCTTTGCAGCAGCTTCTGCACGGTGAGCAGGTCCTCGGTCTTCACCGCCTGCAGCAGTTCCTGGTCCTTCCCCATCTTCCTCTCGGAGCCGCTCTAGTCCCGCAGCATCCTTCGACACGGCGGCGCTCGAGCCCAGCCTCTCCCCCCGCGGAGGGTGCGTCTACCGCGGCCACGAACAGCCTCCCTCCTCCTCCCCCCTCCTGGCTCTCCTGACTGGATGAGACCCCCCTAGAGCTCTGGGCATACGACGGGGGAGGGCGAGAGAGAGAGAGAGAGAGAGGGCGGAAAGTGAGAGAGGGGGGAGAGAGGGAGGGATGGGTGGGATGGAAGGGATGCTCTCGGGTTCTCCCCCCCTCCTCCTCCTCCACCTCCTCCTCCTCCTCCTCTTCCTCCTGGGGTCGGATGGAGACGGGGACCGGGAGGCTGGACCGGGCCGAGGTGGGATTCCGGTAGAGGAGCGGCTCGGTGGAGATGAAGCGTCGCTCGGCTGGAGGCGGGTCTCCTGCAGCTCCAAAACAAGCTCCCGGTCGGCGGCGGCGGCGGCGGCGGTCCTCGCCGAGGGGAAGGAAGGAGCCGCTGAACGGGGGCTCTGGATGTGACGGGAAAAAAAAGCCTCGCGGGGCTTCAGACGCTAATAAATGATTGTGCGTTTGGGAGGCGGGTGCGCGCGGTCGGTCCCGGGGTTGGAGCCGCTCTCGTGCTCTGCGTCGTAAACAGCATCCGGCGCTGCTGCAGCCATCGCTCCGCGTGCGCTCTGTATCTGGGAATGATTCGCTCTCTTCTCGCTCTCTCTCTCCGCGTGCAGGGGGGAGAGAGGGAGGGAGGTGGACTCACGCACACGCACGCATACATACACGCACACCCGCGCGCTCTCTTACAGCTGGCCCAGCTCGCACCGTTAAATGGCTCGTGCTGCAACTTGGGGGCGGACCAGGAGCGCGGTGCTCTCCCGCCTCCTCTCTCATCTCTCCTGGCTCCGTCTCCCTCTCCCTCTCTCTCTCTCTCTCTGTGCTTCTCAGAGAGGCTGCAGAGATTTATTCAGCTGCTGCTTCTTATTGGCTCGCGATAGATTTATCAGGACGCACACCTGCAGCACAGCCTCCCCCCCCCCCTCCTCCAACCACCACCAGGTGATGTCAGAGTGAGATGCAAACCCATCCCAGATGAGACAAGAGATTTCAGATCCTCGTCACATCTGAGGATGAACCACATTCCTCCAGAGCAGCTATGATCCCAGTTTCTTCTTCTGGCAGGTGTGGCTCCACTGCTGCATCACGTTGCACTGATTTTATCCACAAGCAGCTGAGAGGAGAAGAAAAAATCTACATGCACACAACCTGACACTGCTTAAAATTAAACACCTTTTAGTATTTAAAAAAAAAATCTAATTAGTTCACAGATTTTTCCAGCAAACTCACAGAAAAAAAGCATTAATTTACAAATTAACAGCAGAAAAACAAGTCAAAACTGTGACTAATGTTCACATTCACGTCTGTAATCTTTAAGAATTGCTTAATTTGTTCTTTTTTGCAGCATTTGACAGTAAAATCACACATTTTCTTTGCTGTAGTCATCAAAAAATGCAGTTATTTTGCAGATGTTTCTTATTTTTTCCAAAGAAAAACTGTAAATATTAATATTAAATATTTTTTTTAAACTGTAATTTTGTAGATTTTCCCTGTTTTGTTAAATTATAAATAACAAGTAAAATCACAGGAAAAAAATGTGTAAATTTACATTTTAACTGTAAAAAAAAAACTAACTCAGGTCAAAGCTGTAAATTAAAATCTGTATTTTTAAAGCAAAAAGCTAATTAACTCCTTTACCACGTGTGACAGTGAAGCTACGCTGTTTTACCACATTTCAATCAGCAAAAATATCAGAATTTTACAGATATTTCCCATTATTATTATTATTATTA
>NW_007579403.1:78614-86028 GCF_000690725.1 Stegastes partitus | reverse complement strand
ATAGGCGTCAGGTGGTTATGCTAAGCTAAGCTAACTGGGGGTAGCCGATAGCAACAAACACGAGATAAAAAGTCAAACTCATCCTTTAAAATTAATTTTTGCAGAGTTCATTTCAGTCCAGTCCAGTTCTCGAAATGACATTTAGAATATTTAACGCTTTTTTTAAGCATTCAGTCTCTCCACACAGCCTGCATACATCCAACATGCAGAACCTGCTCAGATGTTCTGATCACAGAGAAAATTAGAGACATGAGCGCATATCGGTGGATTTGACCCTGACTTCTAACTGCAGCATCTGATGTGTTTTTTTCTTTGCCCGTCCACCCTCCTCCAGATTTTTAACTTCTCCATTGTGTGTGTGTGTGTGTGTGTGTGTGTGTGTGTGGGCTGTGTGCAGTGCTTGGATGCTGCTCTCTGCCTCCTCCACATATCCAGCGAGTTATGTAAGAACACTAAAGAGTAGCCCATATGGTGCTGAAAGAGTATTTATAAATCTGTCTCCGTTAATGCAAAAGCAGCTCGCTACCCCCGGAGCCGCGTTATAACAAGTAAGGCTTGATATATAAATGCTTACTTTCAGAGCGTTTAGCGGCACCACCTCACTCCTCTTTCTGCCCGGCATTGTTAGACGGGAACAGGAGGCTTTGAGACAGGATTCAATAAATGTCCAGGGGAGGAAACTGTAGATTCATGAGCCACTTAGCCGTATCTATTGCACTCAAAGAGAGTCCTGTTCTCTGTCTGGGAGTGTGTGTTAAGGCTTGTGTGTTGACGATGGAGGGGTGGGAGTGCATTTCTTTACCGGTATTGCAGTAAAAAGTCTGTGCATGCATTCACACGCCGCTGCATCATCACTTCAATTAAAATTAATTGAGGTAAAGCAAATGCAAAAAACCTGCAGCACTTTGAAGGACAGTGACTACTTTGAATGCTCATAACGACATGAGAATTTATCCGGCTACACGTTGACATCTAATTAACAAGGGATCAGAATAGCTGTTCTTGTTTAATGTGTAGTTAAAAGGGGGGGAAAGCACAGCTTAATTACCAGGCATCAATACAGCACTACATGCTGAAACCGTGTTTATTTAAGGCTTGAAAGTCACCTCAGTTCATAACAAGAGCTGAAGTGGGGAGGGTTGTGTGAGGCTTCTACAAAAACACACTGCCCTCAAGTGGCTGGTCACAAAGCACACACTTTAATAAAGGGCCTTTAGAGGATTGTCATCAAGTCCGTTTGTTGTTTTTTTATAGGCTCAAAGACACATCCTGAGCAAAATCAGCTGTCAACACTATACCTGAGTATTTCAGCCTTTAAACTGCAGCGTACAGATGACAGCCTGTTCTCGTAGATTAATGGTAGCAACTGAATTTGCTTGAGTTCCTTGAAGTCGTTCCACCTCTCATCCAAGAAGCTTCATCAGTTCTGACTGACTAGTTGGGAGTTCCACATCCTTATATGCTTAAGGATCCATAACGAGGGGGAGGAGCAACAAACCCCCAACTGAAACCAAAACTCAGGTGTTAATGGCTCCTTAAGGATATAAGTATGTGGAACTCCCAACTAGTCAGTCAGAACTGATGAAGCCTCTTGGATGAGAGGTGGAACGTCTTCAAGGAACTCCAGCAAGTCCAGTTGCTACGATTATGAGAATAATAATCAAGGGAGCACCACAAGGCTCAGTGTTCGGTCCTTTGTTTTTTTAACAAGCGAGCATAACCATGACCTGGATGACTGAGAATCTTCACAGACAGATGACAGTCTGATGAACACAGAGTCAGGATTCTGGGGTTTTACAACAACAACCCCCCCCAAAAATAATCCTGTCAGCTACTTTCTGTTTAACTGTTAGCATGCACGGCTGAATTACTCCAACATTACAACTTGCCATCAAGTCGTTTTACAGTGTTTTAGCAGAGTCGCAGGTGAGCTGGTGTGCTCGAGAACGGGCTATTCTGATGTAGAAAAAATGTAAATATGTGACATTGCCACACTGATATTGGTTTTAGGGGTATCAGTCAACTCAATACACCACCAAATATAGTCCATTTTGATTTTAGGTTTTTTCATCAGCAACAGTGAGCTTAATATTAATAATTAATTAGCACTGAACTCATTTCAGTGGTGAGAAAACAATAATTAAAAGCAGTGGTTTTGAGGTACGTTGATGTAACATTTTGAACAATACGCTTATGTACAATCCATGTCATACTTTTAATTCCTTATACTTCATTAGTGTGGTATGTGTGTGCAATTGTGTTTGTGTGTGAAGCTATGACTGACTGTAATGTGTCTCACTTTAAACACTTTACAAGAGGAGAATAAACAATTTTGTTGTATATTATGTACAATGAAAATAAAGCTGATGTTATTATTATTGTTATTATTGTTATTCTCATTATTGTCATTATTATTATTATTATTGTTTACAGTTAAGGATAGAACATTATTATGACCAAAGATGTCCCTTTTCCAGATTGTACATTTACTTTTGTAACTACAAACCTGTAAATACCCACTAAAAATGCTGTGTACTTCCAACAGTTGAGTTTAATATCCATCAATATTCAGGGACGTATCACACCTCCATTTAAAGCAATCTCAAATTAGATTTAGTGATTAAAGGCTAAAAGGGAAAACGACACTACATATATAAAATTTGCTTTAAAAAAAACAATCTTTGCATTTTAAAATTGAGACCTCGCTGAAATCAGCAGCTTTATTCCCAACGATGAATTACTTCTCTCCCAAATCGCATTATTTACGGTTTTTTAAAACGAGCCTTTGAACGCATCAGAGCACCGCCCCTTCTCCGCGTTCTGGCCTCTGATTGGCGGAGCCGCGCGTCCGTCACAGGCCAACATCGCAGGCAGCCGGAGAGTGAGGCGAACAGGTTGAAAGTGCTGGAGGCTCGAACAATCAAATACTGTTGGTTGCAGGTTGTAACCGGACCTAACACGCAAGCTGGTGAGGACTTCTATTGTTCTTTGTTTGAATTTCCATAATTTATCGTTTTTTGTTTTTTTTTTGCGGCCTGGCGCACAGAAATATTTGCTTTGCGACGCATGAAAAATCAATTCGCGCAGTCGAGAGCTTTGCTGTGGTCAGATTATTTCCAGCGAGCTATCGCGTTAGTACTCGTGTGTTACCGTTGGCTAGCATGCCGCTATGTGCCCAACAGCTCATCATAGCCGGCGCTGCTCTTTGGACTTTTATATCAGTCACAACGCGTTTATACATTAGTCATTACAAGCACGGTTTCGCTTCATAAAAACAGCCAGTTCTCGGGTTTATTAGCGGCTCCGTGAACGACACAATCCTGTGTTGTCCTGTTAGCTTAGCAGCAAGCTAACGTGACTGTTGGTGGGATTTCTAGCGTCTATTATTAAAGGCTCGGATGTTGATTATTTAACAGCTGTGACCTCCTAAAACGACACGGAAGGCTAGAATACACGTTGGGTTTAATGATCCATCCAGACGGGTCCAGTCGCACATGTTCTGGCCGCACATGGCTGCATATGGTACCTCAGAGGAGCCCAGCCTTGTTGTTTGCTCTGTTATTGTTCTGCTCATATGTACAAACAAACGGACTGAAGCCTTTTGCCACAGCTACTGTACACGATCGCATTTATATGCCCATAAAAAACACAAATAGCCTCATAAATAACAACAGACGTGTACTCCAAAAGGCAAAGTAACTACAGCTCCTACAATACATTGATTAGTCATCAACTATTACATTGATCATCAGCTCTGCTTACAACAGAATAATCAGCTGGAGTGATTGTTTAGGGGGAAAAAGGTCAAAATTCTCTGATTCCATCCACATAACTTTTGTCTTTCCTCCTCTGTGTGAATCATCTGAATGTCTCTGGGTCGTGGACAACAAAAGGCATTTGAGGACGTCGACTCAGGCTGATTTTTTCCCACATTTTCACTATTTTCTGACATCCTATATATGCAGTCAGTGAATCGGGACTGTAATAGACTAATATAATCGACAGACTAATTGACAATCAAAAAATAATCATTAGTTAGAGCCCTGAAATGAACCTAAAAGAAAGGACATAGTAAACGCTTAAAAGGAAATTGGTAAGGCAGCACAAAGAGTAGTATAGTGTGTATAAAAAGAAAATAAATGTAATATGTGAAAGGGACGTGGATTTTAGTACGTGCTGAAGGAGGTGGAAGTCGCAGCGGTTCTATTTCTTGATGATTGGTTTGATTTTAAATATATTTAAGAAGCACCTGGCAGTAGTTAATCAGAAATTCTGTAATGCACATTTGATTCTAGTGGAGCAGTGGTTAGCACCGTTGCCTCACAGCTAGAAGGTCGCCGGTTCGCATCCCGGTGAGGACACTCCATGTTCTCCCCGTGCAGCGTGGGTTCTCTCCGGGTTCTCTGGCTTCCTTCCACACAGTCCAGAAACATGTTGAGGTTAATTGGTGATTCTAAATTGTCCGTAGGTGTGAATGTGAGTGTGCTTGGTTGTCTGTCTTTAAGTGTAGCCCTGTGATAGACTGGTTACCTGGCCAGGTGAACCTGCCTTCACCCTGAGTCAGCTGGGATAGACTCCAGCCCCCCATGACCCTAGTGAGGATTAAGCAGTGTATAGATGATGGATGGATGTTAATCGTAGGAGACGATGCACACAGTGTGTTAAACATGGACATGTAGCTCTAAGGCTGCCTAATACTGGAAAACAACGCAACCAAAAAAGAAATTCCACAATATGTACTACAATATAAAAAACATGAACTTTGACAAGCTGAAATTTAAAATAAATATTTGAGGGGGGAAAAAACAATCAAAACTATTAGTCTGATTTTTGTAGGGGAGTGCATCTGCAAAGACGTTTAGAACCTTTCACATGACATCCAAAATAGTTTCTTGCAGATCCGCCTTTGCATTTGTCACACAGAGCTTCGTGGTGCCAATTTAAATAGTGAAGCAAATTAGTTGGGTTGCTTCGTGGACTTGCAATGACAGAGTACCTCTTTCTGATCAGTTGAACACTTTTTCTGTCGGCAAAATATTTCTAGACATTTGACGTTTCCTTTTGCAACTAAATCTTCCTTTTTTAGTGTTTCTCTCTTGTTCCTCGCTCAGTTTGCTGTGTCAACAAACTATGCGTGTTGTGAATAATACTAAAAAAATACTCTTTAATGTAAGTACATTCGA
Organism: Stegastes partitus; assembly: GCF_000690725.1. Taxonomy (NCBI): domain Eukaryota; kingdom Metazoa; phylum Chordata; class Actinopteri; family Pomacentridae; genus Stegastes; species Stegastes partitus. The sequence continues at coordinate 80,845 of NW_007579403.1, read as the reverse complement.
CTGTAGATTAGTCGTGGAAAAGTTTTGCATCAAGCAGCAGAAAAAGTTGAGTTACTGCATCGCCTGTGATTTGACTACTGCACACACAACGATACCAAAACTGAAACTGTACTCTGTGCAGCCCTAGAACCCATGAGTCTTAATTTAAAATAAGGCATTAAAGTTGCCGTAGCGCGTCACATGATGCTGCTGTCACTGAAACTAGCTTCTTGACTGCACATCTTGCTAACCAGGCTGCGTTTCCTGTTCCTCTTCTACTTGACACATGACGGTTGACATGTTGATTTGAACGGAAGTAATCGCTCCTCCCTCCCCTGCAGGAAGGGCTCAGTGCAGCGTGGGTGCCCAGGGATCCACTGCCTGAGTGTGGGGAGAGTAGCGGCCGAGACCCCAGAGACATGAACCACACGAAGGGCGGCCTGGTCATCTTCACCGCCAACTCGCACCCCGCGAGCCGCGAGCTGGGCAAGAGGATTGCGGAGTGAGTAGCGTTGCTGACACAAACACGAAAAACAGTTATGCAGGCAAGACGGGTTTCTTTAGAGTAAACAGTTCATGCGAGACCTTGAGGAACAGGTCTGTCACCTCCATCACGTCAGATGTCAAGAAGCAACGTTAAAACTCTTCAGTGCATTTGTTTTTTTTGTACTCAGGCTTCCTCGATGCTAAAATCGGACGTGCTTTCCATCTAAATTACTGCACAGCGCTGTGTTTACGATGCAGCTAACCACACAAAGCTTCATGGCAAACATTCAGGACACAGAAAAATATACTTTGCAAAAAATATTCAAATTCAGAGCGACTATTTGCAGCAGCTTCATTCATACAGGAATACACCCCCTGGCTAGAAGTCATAGTGCTCCAGTATTGGCTAATGTGTGTAAACAACTAAATATTCAACTTGCTCAAAGGAGGTGCAGACGTTGTATTTTTCTTGAGTCGACTATGGGAGCCTAAATCTGCTTAAAAAGGTTGATTTTGTGTTTCCTTTTCTTGCTCATAATTATCCAGGAGTCCGCAGTAGAAGAAGGTGCCTTGTTAAGTACACAGCTTTTGGAATGCAAATAAAATCTGGTCTGTGGAGGGAAATTATTTGAAAGGGTTACTGCGACACATAGGGAGACGGCACACCTCCAGTTTTGGCTATTTGTCTAAAGAGTCACCTTAAATTATGATCTCATGGGTCCTAAACACCTGCAAGAACTAGTAAGAGCAGTATGAGCAAAATATGCGTCTTTCCTGAGCTATTGCAAAGTGTTTTTAAATCAGAAGCGTGCACGTTCATTGATAGCAGCTTTATATCTAATGCAAATACTGCATGAGACGTCCTTTAAATCTGCAACTCTGTGACATTCCCTTCAATATTTAGACTATTTTTTATCCCTCCTCTCAGCTTAAACAGTGACCAGTGGGCCTCCTTTTTAAAATAACAACTCCAGTTTTCTCGCTGCAGGATGAGCAGCGTCGCTCACATTTCATCGTGTTAAGTTTAAACAAAACATTAACGGACTGCGACGCCTAACTGAAATGGAAGCTTGGTTTACACAAGAACGTCGGAGCGTGTTTATAGAACAAACAGTGTTTGGCTTGGCGTATCAGACGCTAAAAGTTGGAGGTGTGCGTCTGTGAGGAACGAAAACACAGCATGTTAGCACAAGTCTAAGTAGTCGTTTATTTTTGTATTGTTTTACCTACAGTGTTTTTCCTACCACGCCAATTTTCATTTTCTGTTTCCCAGGCGGCTGGGGGTGGAGCTTGGCAAGGTGCAGGTGTACCAGGAAGCCAACAGAGGTAAGATAGTGTTTTTAAAAAAAGTAGTGTCAGTTAAGGAAAGTGCACCTGCAACATGTTCAGGGTGGAAAACATTCTGGAAGTGCAATGACATAAATGGACTTTCGACGGCAAGTGTTTGGAAATGCAGACCGTCCTAGACATGGCTGGAGCTAGAGAAGAGTTGTGAGCATACGAAGTTGTGTCATCTGCATGGAGACGGCTATTATCAGGAGAGTTGAAACAGTTAGCTGATGTATTGATTCAAGGATTGACAGAAATATATCTTCATTGTCAATTAATCTGTTGATTTTTTTTTAGCGATTAATCTATAAGAATCTATACGAATCTTGAATCTTTAAGTTGTTTGGTCTATCAGAATATTGCGAAACATTTCGACCAGTGTTTTCCAGAACCCAAGATGACGTCCTTGAATGTCTTGTTCTGTCCACAATCCAAAA
>NW_007579403.1:46403-77587 GCF_000690725.1 Stegastes partitus | reverse complement strand
GGGGTAATGAAGCTGACAGGCTTTGTTATGAGATACGGGTGTGTGCGCTTGTGCTGCTGGATGTGTGTTTATGTGCGCTTGCTCTCTCTCCTCGTCTCACATCCTGTTTCGTTTCCATAGAAACGCGGGTACAGATCCAGGAGTCGGTGCGAGGCAAAGATGTCTTTGTCATCCAGACAGTGGCCAAGTAAGACATTATTAAGTTTTATCACAGTTTCCCCTCGACGCATCTCCCTCATATCGCATGTTTGTCTAACATCGCCACCCTCTGCTCTTCCTCTCCGGCTTCGTTAGGGATGTGAACACCACCATCATGGAGATGCTGATCATGGTGTACGCGTGCAGGACGTCCTGCGCTAGAAGCATCACGGGCGTCCTCCCCTACTTTCCCTACAGCAAGCAGTGCAAGATGAGGAAGAGGGGCTCCATCGTGTCCAAGCTCATCGCCTCTATGATGTGTAAAGCTGGTACGTGGGGGACAGTTGCTCAACAAACGCACACTTGCTTGCATTTGCATTACAAAGCAATCTGTTAAAAGAGCTGATGTCTGTGTTTAGGCCTCACCCACCTCATCACAATGGACCTCCATCAGAAAGAGATCCAAGGCTTCTTCAACATCCCGGTGGACAATCTGAGGGCTTCTCCGTTCCTGCTGCAGTACATACAGGAAGAGGTAAAACACACGTGTGATTTCCATTTTGTTTTTCTTCCACCCATTTCCCCTACATTACGATTCATTAGATCATTTGGTGAACTGTACCCAGAGTTTATGGCGATAACGGCGGCACTCGAGATTCTTCGTCTCTCTTCAAGGAACCTTTCAACTTGTTATTCCCATTAATGTTCTTACTGTGGCTGTTAGAGGGTCAGAAAAACTAATAGTGGCACAAAATGATGCATATCTGGGGCAAAAAGGACAAACTCCCTGCCAGCGTTCCTGAAATGTGATTTTTTTTTTTTGTCATGAATCATTTTAAACCTTTTGTGTTTGAGCAAAAGTAAACACAGAAGTCAGTGAACTGGAACGGCCATTTTGCCGGCTGCATAAAAACATTGAGTTCAGTTTCCTAAAAAAAACCCCACAAACCACTGCTCAGTATGTTTTGTGTGGCTGTTATGTCGCCACCATCGGACCAGTTGGAGGCTCGTTTTCATATAATGTCACATTAAAACTAATTTAACTAAAAAAACTCAAATTAATTGAATTCTTTTTAAATCCCTCCACCAGTTTCTGTTAATCCAGATCCAGGCTGTAGATCTGGATCTATAGTTTTCTACTACTGGGAGGCATTTGGAGAAAATATAGTTTGATCACCAGAATCCTACTTTGTTTTTAACTGCATGTGATTGAGATGCAGATCGCTAATTAAGCTAAGACCTCTGTCTTGACAATCCGACAGCCTTGCTATCCGACATTAAAGAAGGTTTTACATTTAGTGTCGGATTATCAAGTCATGACTGCACCTCTAAGTCGGCAGCCCAAGAACATCCCCAATTCAAGAGAACAGGATAAATCTACTATCACGAGTCTCAAGTCTTTTCCCATCCAGTATCAGCTGCTACACTTGTTCCATTGATAACATGTACATGACTTATTGTTGTAAGCTAGTTAGCCAGACATGCTAACATTCTCAGAAAAATCCATTCTCAACATGTGGAGATCAGAAGCCGAACAGCCCGCCAGGCTTTGTAGCTCAGATATGATCAGATAGCTGTTGTTCAGGTGAGGTATTCAGCAAGCGATCAATGGTTTCATTTCCACTGTTGTTGAACCCTCAGATCCCCGACTACAGAAACGCTGTGATCGTTGCCAAATCGCCAGCTTCTGCCAAAAGGTACGCTCTCCTCACTCACTGTATTTATAAACATGCTTGAACTGCTGAGCTGTAACTCATTATTTTTCCATCAACATGTTAATTATAAACTCCGGTTGTTCCTTTGCCCAGTGAGGTTCTGTTTACGTTCCACAGTAACTGTTAATGAGGCGACGTATAGCCCATGTTTATGTCGTTTTTTTCATTTCTCTTGACCCTTGAAGGTTAATCAGATAACGTTTTGAGCTGCCACCGACTTGTCCTCTCTGTCCGTTCAGGGCTCAGTCGTTCGCCGAGCGGTTACGTCTGGGTATAGCGGTGATCCACGGCGAAGCTCAGGACGCCGAGTCGGACCAGGTGGACGGTCGGCATTCGCCTCCCACCGTCAAGACCACTGGAGCCATTCACCCCAGCATGGAGATACCACGTAATGCTGGTTTTTAATCGCCATTGTTGAGCGTTTGTTTAAAATGCAGCAGGTCTCACTTTGTTCACTTCTGCTTCCAGTGTTGATCCCTAAAGAGAAGCCTCCGATCACCGTGGTGGGAGACGTAGGAGGACGCATCGCCATCATCGTGGTGAGTGGACTGGTTTGAACAGCAACTGAACCAGCGACACGCCGCTGACCGCCTGTTTTTGGTCGACAGATAAGTCTGAGCGGCGAAGAATGCAGTGAAGATAAGTTAACCAAACAGAGGCAGAGGTTTTTGTGGAGTAGTTTTCCACACAGTGAAGCAGGAGAGCTTGTAGGTGTGAAGCTTGTTCTGTTTCTACCTCAATAATTCAAACCGAGTCGAGGACAAAGAACGGCTTGTCGACACATTATTGACAAGGAACAACCTATCAGGTCACTTAATCCAGCTCCGATATTCAACGTTTGTCTCTGATAAACGTCAGTCAGCTGAACATCTCACAGACTCCTGGTTGCACAAAACAAGACACCTGACACATTTGGCCGTCGGACAATGAAGAAGAGCGTTTTGAACATTCAGGATATTTATAGAAAAGATTCACTGAGTTTGTTGACATGCAGGCTCCACATGTGCACACCAGAATGAGTGAGGGGCAGGAGGGAAACTCTAGAAGTTGTGTAGACATACTTCAGCTGCAGATCGGAGGATGTTGACCATAAACAGGTTCTCTGTGAGCAGCGTCTGTTGCCACCACACGAGGCAGCGGGACTAATTTGTTTACTGTTACCACAATTTAATGATGTAAATCAGCAGAACGAAGCCACATCTGAGTCAAAGTTAGAAACTCTCTGAGGCCTCTACCAGCCATATGAGCAAGATTCCAGGCTGCTGTTTTGGACACAGATGCACCTCCTAACAAAAATCACCACAACAACTTCAGTCATGCATCAAAAAATCCTGCATTTTGTCACACTGCAGTCTATATTACAGATAAACTAAAGCTCATAATGCCAGTTTCTAAACCCTTTAGAACTCAGTAACTCTCCACAAGATGTCTGTGGCCGCATCTTCCCACCAGAGGGCGCCATGCCGCTTCACCAGGCTGATACTCGACAGCGTGTCTTTAAACAGCTCCGTTTGTTTGTCCCGCAGGACGACATCATCGATGACGTGGACAGTTTCGTGGCGGCAGCAGAGACGCTGAAGGAACGAGGGGCCTACAAGATCTTCGTCATGGCAACACACGGCATCCTGTCCTCGGATGCCCCCAGGTTCATCGAGGAGTCGGCTATAGACGAGGTGCGCCTGCTTGCTTGCTTACTTACTCGGGCGGCTGTGGCTCAGGTGATGGGGTTGGCGGTTCGATCTCCCGCCCCTCCACAGTCGAAGTGTCCTTGGGCAAGATGCTGAACCTGAAGTTGCTCCTAAAGGCAGCCGTTGATGTGTGAATGGGTGAATGAGAAAACATGAGTGCAGTCCATTTACCATTTACTTCAGTCACTGTGTGGCTTTGCTCTGCCTGACCTCCCTCCCCTCCTCTCCTCACATCTCCCTCCTCGGTGTCTCCTCCCTGCAGGTGGTGGTGACCAACACGATTCCCCACGAGCTCCAGAAGCTCCAGTGTCCAAAGATCAAAACGGTGGACATCAGCATGATCCTGTCGGAGGCCATCCGACGCATCCACAACGGAGAGTCCATGTCCTATCTGTTCCGCAACATCGGCGTGGACGACTGAACATCCTGTCTCACACACACACACACACACACATGAATACCATTTGCCTTCTCAGACTCCAGAAACATAGAGATGAATGATAGTAGTGTACAAACACAGATATCCTACCTGTATCATAACATATGAATGCTAACCCTTTCCTTTGAGTGCAGCTTAACGTAGGACAAACACACACATAGACGTCCGAACACATTTCCACAAAGTAGTTTAGCTGTGACTGAACACACACACACACTCCGATGTGTCTGTAATGGACGTTAATGGACTACTGCCTAGCTCTCTAACGGCTGCCCTGTTCGTTAAAACAGTACAAACCTCAGCATCTTCTTTAGTTACCTCTACATCTTGTCTATTTTGTTTTTTGTTTTGTTTTTTTCCATAGAGATTAATATTGAATCTGTGCGTGTTAGACCACATCTGTTAGCGCCGAATGTCTACTTTCTGATGTAGTTTGGATTGTACTGATAGCGTGTCAGTGCCTTCTACAGGACACACAACACACAGGCCTTCGTCGTCGTCGTCTCTCAGCTAACCACCCCCCGTTATTAACCCTGGAATATGCAGCACCTAATTAACGAGTATCCGAGTGCATGTTTCGATCCAGACCTGTTTATTTTTTTTATTTATGTGGTTTCTGAATGTGCGACTAATCCAGTTAGTTTAGACGTTTACCAGCTAGCCATGTCTGTTGCCATTTGCACTAATCTGGTGTCAAATAATCTACTAATTGCTAAACTGGAATTAACACAGGGATGTATTTTCAAATCCGGTTAATTGGCGAGAGACGTAGTCACGAGTCATCCATATATAACGTTATGTGCCATCATTTCAATGCTTTTTTTCTCATGTTTGATATTTGTTGTACTGTCCCTCTGGATCGGCGAAACTCCAGATGTGAAGTTTTTAAAATAAAACAGCCACCCTTTAGTTTGTGTCAGAGAAAAAGGAGGGTTGTTCTTTATCATTTTGGAAATGGGTGTTCCTCCACCTCTTTAGATCACCGAGAGCGGATTAAGTTTGCTTCGATTATCTTGAGTTTCAAACTGTGGCGAAAGCTGGAAAAACTAAACTGAAACATTTTCTGACAAGAAATAATAAAACAAAAAAAAAACTTGACTGAAGCAGGTCTTTGTCACTTTGCCAGATGTTCCAAAAAATGTTTTTGTATTTATTTTCAGCACTTAATAAATATGACGTATGAACGTAAAGCAGCCCCGTTTTGTGGTGGTTTGTTGCTTCGTAGCGCCGCAACATGCTAACGACTCATATAGATGGTCACAGCTGCCTTCCATTGGTCTTGTTTGGATTATTGCAAGAGTTGACACAGATTACAGCAGCCAGACTCCTCGCCGACATCACCATCAGTTCAGCTTCTCTACCAGGATGTTTTAGAATTGATTTGAAGGCTTTATTAGTAACTTAAGACCTGCTCTGGACTACATGGAGGAAATGAGACGTCGTTCTTACCCGGTCACAACCCGAAGTCTTCCGTCAAATCTTTTTTCTGTTCGGGTCCCACGGACTGCAAACGCTTCATCCTCTTTCACATCCCTCTGAAAAACACATTTCTTTTCAGTTTTTTTCTGTTAAGTCACTTCTGTAAAAACCTGTTAGATACAAAGGCAGTCTTTGTCGATCAATGTTCAAAATGGTTTCTAAACATTTCTATCGTTGTCTACTAGTTTAATTTCATAAAGCACCTTGTAACTTAGCAGGTATCATTAATTTAATATGCCAGCATGCTCCCACTTGGTAGTTTTATTGTCATCGCTATTATATAAAAGCTTCTTTCTACAAAAATCTAGGAGGAAAATGTTATCACCTTTAAGAAGTAATACATAATCAGGATAAAAAAAAATTTTTTTAAAAAGCAGCGTTTCACTCCTCTTGGGTTTAAAGCTTCAAGCCTGTAATGACACCCAACAGCGATGTCATGGGGTCCTGGAGAACAGATGTGCATCATGTGGGATCAGATTTTCAAGAGGTGTTGGGTTACTTTTTAATCACCATCCCAGATGCCCTTGGATTTATCTTGACCACTGGGCTAAAATATATATTTAATGTAACAAAGCTGCAGTTTGATGGCGTTGACAGGTAGCATGGGATCGTAGGATTTGTTGTCTTCACTCACGGAGAAAGTTATGCGTTAGTCTCACTCATATTTAATTCTGATAAAATAGCTGCAAGTAACGTCAGCTGACATAAAATAAACTGCTAACTAACCAATAGATGAGTAAACTGCATATAAAGCTGCTGCAGCCAACAATGTGGTGAATTCAGTCATGAAAAAGAAAATAATTGATTTCTCTGGATTTGAACATTAACTGAAAAATTTGGGATGATCCAAGAACGCAAGTCGACAACACTGATCTGGTCATTTTTGCACATTTTACTACAGAATTGTTAGATATTGGACCTTTAATGTGTCGGACGCAGCAGCGAGAGAATCTGAGTGACTTTGGACCAAACTGTGATGGTAGAGGACTGAGTCAGAGCATCTCTAAAACAGAAGGTGTTTGTGGTATGCAGAGGTTAGCAGATACTAAAAAGTGGTCCAAGAACGGACAGACGACAGAATCATGGGAACCCAAGACTCACGAGGGGAGCAAAGGCTGGCCTGTGTGGTGCGATCCCACAGAGTTCAGGTCAGTTTGATTCATATAGAGCCAATTTTCAATGTCAGTAATCTCAGTAGTAGTTATGAGGTGTGTCAGGAAAGTTCCAGGACTGGTGTCACAAAAGATTTCAAACCCAAACTACAAACTACGAGTTTTCCCCTTCAGACGATTAACCAGCACGTCTGCAAAGAGATCCTGCAGCGTTTGCTTTGTTCAGTGAAGAGGTGAGACTTGTGCTTCACCATGACAACCTGCTCAAAATGTCCTGAGCATCCTGGCTGAGAAGAACATCTCTGTGCTGGAGCAGCCTCCCTACTCACCCCACCTGGCTCCGTGGGATTTTTTCCTCTTCCCCAAGCTCAAGGGGGTCATCAAGGGGACCCGTTTTGAAGACGTGGACGACATCAAGATGGCTGTGACAACATCCGACAAGAATCCTTCCAGGAGTGCATGGCGGTGTGGCAGAGAAGGCTGGGGAAGGGTGTTAGACTCCAGGGGGATTATTTCAAAGAGGAAATCTTGTAGTTTGGATTTCAAAATCTATCTTTTGTGACACCAGTCCTTGAACTTTTCTTACACACCTCGTATGTCAGGACCTTACAATAAGAGACGATCGAGATAAACCCAACAAATCCATCCAAATCTTTTCCCATAGTAGGAAGAAGAAGAAAAAAATCCTTTTAACAGAAAGACACCGTTGGCAGAATGAGGGGCAGCGAGAACATGATCGCAGAAAAAAAAAACTGAACTACATGTTCTTTTACTTCAAATATGCATGTGTGCTGTTTACCTGGGGAAGAGATTACAGCAGCATGGGAAGAAGGCAGGACGATGTTCTGGCATTCGTGTTGTTGTTACTTTCATACAACATTGCTGCAGACCTCGTACACACCTTGACGGCAGCAGTATTCCCTGATGGCCTCTTTCAGGAGGATGGTGCTTCCTGCCACACTGCAAACAAGAACGGTTAGAGGAACATGGCAAAGAGTTCAAGGTGTTGACTTGGGTGCAAAACTTCCCAGAAGTTTGTGTGATGCAGCATCGGTGGGATGTGCTGGAAAAATATGGTGCAAAACTCTCAGGACTTAAAGGATCTGCTGCTAACATCTTTGATACCACAGGACACCTCTAAGAGCCCTGGGCAACACAAACCATCTGCTGATCAGCCACCAACAAAATCGTTCCACCACTGGATCATTCCTCTTCCTCCTCTATAAATAAAGGGACAGTTAGGGTTCGGCAGTAAACAATAAACAGTCAAGAACACACACATCCACCATAAGTTAACAGCAGAGTACAAAGGTACGTCAGTTGTTTCTTGTTCAACATATTTCAGGTTTATTTATTAATGCTGACAGACAGGTATTGATTCAGACAAACATGGTGGCATCAACTGGAGAACAGAACCAGGCAGAGAAGGAAATCTGTATTTCAAAGCCGAGACGCACTCGGAGGTCTGCTTCCACGCTGTCAGATTGTCCTGCTCACATTGTTTGGCACTGCTCCGTCTATTCGTTTAGCAAAACCACGTGACACCTCTGTCTAGTTTCAGCAGTCATTATTTGAAGAAGCCAAGAGTCAATATTTAAAAAAAACAAAAACAAAAGAAAAAACAAACAAATAAAAGGACGGACCTGCTCAAAGATGCAGTGAATTTTGGGTTTCGCAGTGAAATGAAACAATGCAAATGGAAAATCGATTCAACAGACGTTTCTTGTAGTGCTTTCGTTGGTGATGTTTTTGAACCACTTTTTCCTCAGTCTCCTAAAAGTGTAACGCATGATGTGAGCACAGATCTGTTCTAGTGGGACGGCTGGACGGTGTTTACAGGTTGGTTACCAGTGGTTACCAGACAGATCTCCCACCCTGAGCATCAAAAAAATGGTCGTCATCGTGTCAAACAAGGTCAGAAGGAACTGGGCTTGCAAGAAAATATATATATGCAAGACAATCACCAACCAAAGGCATTCTGGGAGCGGAGACACTAACCAGCACAAGCACTAAGTGAACTGACCGAGCTTTTAGTCGTGGTTCTTTACTGGTGACGGTTTCGTGGTGCACTGCGTCATTGTTTACAGCACATTAAAGTGCTAATCGACTCATCTTTGCATCATTGTGAAGTGAATGCGGATCGCACAGTGTAATAGCTTCAGAATAATGACACCGCCTCGTGCGTTTGAATTACTTCCCCACATCGATCGCTTTCACGATGCAACTCCGCCTGCGGCCTCCTGGGAAAATAACCGCTTGATTTACAGTTAGATGAACAATTGCAGTAACGGTGGGAGCTGCCTGGCAAAAGAGAAAGTGTTGGCAGAGGAGAGAAAACCAGAGTGAACCCTGGGCTTTAACCCTCTGGGACTTTTCTAATTTCGTACGGAGTGCCGATAATTTCATGTTATTTGTAGTTGCAAAATTACGAGGAAAATGGAAACGAAACCACTTTTTGCAGCAACGAGGACAGTTGACAAGTTCGGAAAAACTCCCTTTTAACAGGAAGACACCTTTGGCGGAGGGCAGAGATCTGTTTCGACTTGTTGGATTGTGGAGGAGCGAGAAAATTACCGCAGAGAAAAAATGATGGATTACATTTTATTTTACTTCATGTGGGGAAGAGATGGCAGCACAATGGGAAGAAGGCATGTGGGACATCGAACGATAGATGTTTGGTACGTTAGCCTAGCTAGCGATGTTAGAGCGGAAACGACTGCTACTTGACGAGAAATGGTGCTTGTTTCCTCTCTGAGTTTAACCAATCAGCCTCGAGACATGCGCAGCAGTTTTTCGGATGCACCTGAAAGGGGTTCTACGGGGGACGGTTCTAGCAGTCGGCACAAGCACAAGGCTTCGGGCCACTAATGACGGGAAATGCTATCGAAGACTCACCGCACAATGTGTTCACTTAATAACACTGTGGTGCATTTAAACAGCGGTACAAGCACTTGGGGACAAAAAAAAAGAAGCAAACTAACCACCTATTTAGAGACTACAACTCTGGTCTACTCCCGGTAACCATTATCCTAAACCCTTCAACAAGGCACTAAACCCTCTCTAGTGAAGCTGCTCAGATGCTGCTGGTGGGGGGAAATGGTTTTTGAAGGTCAGTCCCAGAATACGAACCAACACGAGAACAGCATCGTGGTGAAAGGCATCAGTCTGTCTACAATCTGCAACTAAATACTGTAGTGCTACAATCTGTCAGTCTTTTCAACGCGGCAGTCTGTCTGGAACCACTGGCAAACGCTCTTTAAACGCCGCCGCCGACCCGTCCTTTGATGCAGACACGAGCAACAAGGGGGGGCAGACATGACAGTGACAGTCAGCTACAGGTAGCACACATCCGAAGGCTTCGTAGAGGCAAAAAAGCAGCATGTTAACTTAGAAAAAAGGCAAACTGATCACTTACTGTGTTTAGACAAATAAACCCAAAGTGACCAGGAATCGATTTGGTGATACAACAGCTTTTGTACAGCTTTTTTTTTTTTTTCCATTTTCTTTTTTTCCCCGACATAGAGATGAAACTGTAATAAAAATACATAAGAAATAAAAATACTCAAGAGAGTCGCTTATGGCTGATTTTCATTCCTCTAAAAATGCTCTTGACCCTTGTTCCCATCTGATAAGACTACAGTTTAAACATACTGCAAGTTCCAAACAAACACTTGAAGTCCTTAAAAACAAAATTTAAAAAAATCTGTCAACCTTATATGAAAACATCAACCGAGTTTTTTGGAGTCAGTCCTCCTTGTTCATCAGTTCCTCACAGTCCTGTTTGAGTACGCACACTTCTCTTACTGAAAATATCTGTGGATATACAAAGACTAAGAATGAATTCCAGTAGGTCCGGGATCAAGCACAGTTTCAACTATTATTAGAGTCGGTGTGGCTAGGCTCACATGCTTCTACGGACCAATCACTTAGCCTGGAGGTGTAATTTTTATGACACTGTTCAAACCACACGGTCGTGATCTGTGGCGGTTATTTGGGGTTTGCAAGATATTTAAAGCAAACTACATATTTCACATTGTTTATGATTTTAACGAGAATGTGCGGTCATGCTAACTAGCTCTGTGCGGCGCAGCAGTGCTTCGAGCTAACATTGTTACGCGAACATGCTAATCACGATGCCAACATGCGGATGTTGGGCGGGTTTAGAGTTCACGGACTGTATAGAAAAGATGGACGTAGAATAGTGCCTTAAACTGGCATTGTTGCTAACAGCCAGCAGGGGGCGACTCGTCCGGTTGCGAAAAGAAGTCGGATTGTATACAAGTCTATTGGAAACTGACCCACGTCTCATTTGATTTGTTAAGATTTTCCTCATGAGCTTATGGACTCAGTCGCTAGTTCAAGTTCCCCTTTGCCATAGCAGGATGTTCATTTTTAAAATTACGGTCTCATTTAGAGTAAAATGGACAAGAAAGCAGAGCATGCTTTCGGCGGAGCTACCTTACGATTGACAGGTCACTAGCATATCAGCGTCCTTGAGCTCCCAGTCAGACCCGCCTCTTGCTTATGATGTCCGGTTTCAAAATAATTCCAAACTCAAAGCCTTCAAAACCAACAGGTGAATGAGCGACTTCCTTCTTTTCTATACAGTCTATGAACGTATCATGTTAGCCATGTTGATTTAACACGTGAGCACGCTAACATCAGTTCATAAGAGAGCCAAAGTGTTGAATAAATTAAAGGTGGAGTATGCGATTTTAACCCAACACACTTTTTTTTTTTGTGGTCAAATTCAATGAACAGCTCTTCAGTGCTGCTAAGTGTCAGTTCTGTGTGCGTTGAGAAACATCCGGTGTTCAAACACAACTCTGGCTCCGTAGACGTGGAACAAAGACGGTGGCCTGGACCACACAACACTAATCCAGTGAGTCGTGTTGGTGCACGGAGCGAGGAAACGAGGCACGAGAAGCGAGAGGGATGCTAAATCTGGCACATGCTAACTACCTAAATGTGCTAACTAGCTAAATATCAACAATCTTCCTCGCAGACTCCACCTTTAAGCTGCTGGTGTAGCTAGAGGGGAAGTCACCATGCTTCATCCTCTGGGCACCATGAACGTCTTAGGTTTACAGTGTTGTAGTTCACATCAAAGTGGTGGAGCAACAGATTGACGTGTCCATCCACAGAACCACGGCGCTAACATTGCTAAACAAACGCAACACGCACTGCATGACACAATTTTGTCTTTGGGAAATGTGATTATTAACCTGCACTTCAGGCAGCACTAAAGCACACAGTTGAAGCTGATTTTGACTAGTTCCTCAATCAAGAGGACGAAGCCAAACTCAAAAATAGTTCCATTTTTTGTTGATTAGCACTTGAGTAGCTTAAATCAATTTTTTTGGATTGTACTGTACTCAAGTATTTTCAAGTAATGTGACCTAATCAGAACTTGCCAGCAAGCTGTATTATCTCAATAAACACATTCATGAACTCATAATAATAATAATAACAATAATAATAATTCCCACGGTGAATGGCAGCACCAAAACACATCATCTGCCCGTTCAAAGTTTTGGTCCAACACTTTTCGTGAACACCGTCTTTCGAAGCACCATTTTTCGTAAAATTCATATTTGGAACATGACACAGTCCTCGTTAACCAGTGGGTACGTTTCACATCAGAATAGCCAAATATAGAAGTTTATAAACACGTAGACGGTGGGACAGGTTCCATCCTCGACCAATTTAGTTCTAAGTGAATTCTTTATTAGCTAATTCGAAAAACTTCCGGAAGCATTTTTACCAAACATCTTAATGCTGTAGACTTTACCACCTGCTTGTTCACAGCCATTATCTGACCAAAGAAGGAAAACATAAAGACCTTTTCTGTGTGGATTGAACTAGATACGCTCTCGGTGGTTCTTGGACTCCTGAATGTCTGACCTTTGATGACCACCGTAACGCTTCGTGTCAGACCAGCATCGCTAACTTAGGTTCATTCTCTACAGGCGTAACACTGGCACTGGGACCTTCTACTGTCCTCCTACTATGAGATGTGGAGCGTGTTTACATGCACACAGTCATCTGAACATCACCGTATCCCTGCTAAAAGTCTCACGACGCAAACATTTCTCAGAGGCTATCCTGTAGCGTAGATGCGCTAACAAGAACCGACAAACACTGATAAAAATATTACTGGCTAAGACGCTTTCATTCCTGATAATTGTAATTTCTTTTTTTTGTGGAGGGGGTTCCAGTATGCTAAATTAGCATACCTCGATAGCTAATAGCATAACTTAGCAGGCTAACAAGCTAACCCACAGCTATGCAGCCCAACTAACAAGCTAACTTTTGCTACTCAATACATAGTGTTGACATTGAAATACTACATTTACTAACGTACTTTTTTAATTTTTCAATTTTCTTGAAATTTTTTCTGAAGGTAATTTCCAGGTTGTACAATTTCAAATTAAAAGCTTCACAAATTTAAATAGAAAAGATCACTGATGGTAAATGTGGTGCAGAGAAAAACGATGATATGTTTATTTTTCTATCGCCAAACGTTTCGTTCAGTATATTATTTTAAAAATAGAGTTTTTAATACCTAATTCAGAGCATCCTTTAGGGACATGCAAGCTATAAATTTAAGAAAAAAAATAAGAGTTTCCTATTATACTGTCATAGAATTTTCTCCAAATACTGATTTGGCACTTTGGCTAACTCACTGATTATCAACTCAACCGATCAGTTTAAGCCTCTAAGAGATGTTTGAGCGACCGATTTCTCAAGAATTAACTGAATATTTTCAGTTCGCCGTGTAGCCTGAGCTGCACACAAAACAGCCTCAGAACACAGTTTTTTTTTCGTGATAATCCGTAAGCGAAGATCTCTCCCTGCACCTGAACAACAATCGACTGCTGTGCATGTAAACCCACAGATACTGTAGTAAACACCAACAAATATACACCATTAGAAGCTCTATAAGCACATATTAGACTATTCACACCCTGTTTGCCATTGATGTTGATAAAAAAAAAAAAGAAGAGATGAAACAGACTGAGGACTACCGAAACCACTTCCTCCGCTCATTGCACCGCCTTAACTCTCGGATCCACTTAATTGCTTAAGCCACTTAAACACTTTTAAATAAATGTATAGAATATATACAAACACGGGCGCCACCACGGTTCAGACCTGAAATGCCACGCTTCTGCCTGATTTCTTTCCGTCGCTTTGCAGAGAGTTAGGCTGGAAAAGAAGAAACCAAAGGGCCGGGGCGTTCTGTAGTTTCACAGTTTTTTGATCGGAAATCTGTCGGCGATCTTGTTTTCATAGTTTTTTGTTTATTACTTAACTATCGGCGGGGTGGTGGCTGTTTCCTTTTCAGAGTCTTGTTGTGTTACTACCGAGGTTCTCTTTAAAAACGGCCACTGCTTTTTGTTTGTAGTCTTTTGATTCAAACGATCAACAGAACAGAAAGCACGTTTGTCCTCTTCGTAAGGATCCCGTCAAGTTCCAGCCCCCCGGAGAAGAAGAAAAAAAACAAGACGGTCCACTGAGTTCGACAATCGTTTGTCCTTTTTGTTCCTGTATGTTTTGCATTTATTCCCTCCGTCGCTCTATAAAGCACTTTGTGACGAGCCTGGTTAATAAAAGCGCTTCTTTTTTTGTTTTTTTTCCTTTTAAAAACTAATTTCATGAATAGAACCTGGGAAGATACCGTCGAAGAGGAGAAAATAGATCATCCATGAATTGAAGAACGTGGTTTCCGTGTTGATTGCCAAGCCGGTTGCCAGGAAGACACACGAGGAGGATTGTAGATATTACAGGAGGTGCATTCTGGGATTGGTTATTGACTGACAGGGCACTACGTCACTGGCTGATGTCAGATGAGAGGTCTTTCCTCGTCGGTATGCCACCACGCTCCTCATTGTACAGCTGTCGTCCTTGTTGTTTTGTTGTTTTATTTTTTCTCTCCTGCGCTACCTGTCCGTGCAGTTTGATGGTTGATTGGAATAAAATACAGCCCCGGTCAGAATGAAGGCAGAGCTCCTCCTCTTCCAGTCACAGACAGGAGGTAGGAAGTAGCAGCAGTCTAGGAGGGTTTGGGGGTCTTCAAGGCATCCACTTTGGTCTCCAAGTCGGTAATCTGTGGAGACGACACAGCGGGTGAATACACTTACATTAAAAACAGAGAGTCTTGTTCTGTTAGCTGGTTTGATGTCGTGTTAGTCAGTTGGTTCGGTGGCTAATTTAGTTCACATCTAGACTTTGAAGGGAGTCAATAAAACTCTACTCGAGAACATGGCCACCAATTCGGATCAAATGTGAAATATGGTCACAGTCTCTTCTTCTGTTACTGAGACATATCGTGGAATTAAAATGTGAAACTGATCATTTGATTAAACGTCAGCGTCTTATTGTATCAGTTTATGTGCAAATTTGTCATAATCAATGTATGAATTCTTGAGTTGTTATACTTTGATCACCAAAATCTGATCACTTCATCCTTGAGTTCAAGTGGATGTCAAACGTCCGAGTGACGCCATTTATTTATTTGTTTGTTTGTTTGTTTGTTTGACACGGGACAATGCACATTAATCAACATTGTACAATGTAAACGTGCCCGAGTTAGCTAAATTAAGCTAGTTTTCATCGGTAGTCCCTTTGGCAGGTGTCAAAGCCAGCCTAAAAAAAACAGACGTACCAACAACCCAAGAACCTAACGCATTCACAACAACAACATGAAGACTGATGCCTTTTTGCTAGCAGCATTGAACACTTTATTAACTGATCCAACCCCAGTGTGTTCACTATCTGCCCACAGTTCAGTTGAGACATGTTCATAAAGCAACAGGTGAATCTTGCCATCAGTCAGTCAGTCATCAGCAATCAGTAACTCTGGTCCTTATGACCAAATTCAGGAATGCTCGGTGGTAACGAGAGAGAGAGACCAGGAGAAATATTTGCTGAATGGACGGTTAAATCGACCCGATCTCATCTCAAAACAGAACCCTTTGGTTAAAATCACTTCAACTTACTTTCCGTAACAGCTTTACTTGTTCTTTGATTAAAACTACAACCTTACTCTTCAAACGTTGCTCAGCATTCTCGTAAAATGACAAGAAAATCTGAACATTAGCAGTTGATGGTTGATGGTGGCGCTACAGGCAGCATTAAGGGATCCCCAAAAATATGCAATTAAATTAATCATTTTTAAGATATTTCAGGTGGAGATGGACGGACGCTGTGATCCCCTAAAGCTGACATTTTTTACAGTGAAGCTTTTCTGTGTTACTGAAAAGAAAACAAACAAAAACAACGTAACACAAAATCCACTCGGTGACCTTTCTCGCTGCAGACTTTTCGACTGCGGATGCTATTAAATGTTATTATTAAAAAGCAAAAACGTCGGCTTTTAAAAGTTTTCTATTCGTGGAAGGCGTCCCTCGTCACCGACCTTTTCCTGCAGGTTGTCCGTCTCCTCTTTGTGTGTTGCCTCGCTCTCTTCTTGCGCTCGACGCTGAGCCGTTTCCTTTTTCAGAAACTCAATCTCCCTGCAACACAAACACACATACAGGCGGCGTTAATGGCGTCTTTTTCTCTCCCCTCAAACCTTCATGTTGCCCCTCCTTCCTTACTTCTGCTGGTATTCTTTGATGAGTCTCTTGGCTTTGCTGTATTTCCTCTCTAGGGTTTGGTACTGAGCCTGGGTTTCCTTCAGGTGTTCATCCACCGCCTGGAAACGCACAAACTCACTGTCAGTAACTCGTTTTGGGGAGATTATAAACCCATTAAGAGTTTTTAAATGATGAGAAAAACAGACTTGATCCCATTCTCGGTTCACAGCTGCCTTCTTGTTTGTTTTTTTTTGCTCTCTATGAAATTACCTTACACAGCGACTGCGCCTCCATCCAGTAGCCCTCCAGTTTCTCCATCCTCTCTTTGCTGTCCCGGATGTTTTGCTCCAACTGAGCACGCTCCATCCGCCAACGCAACCTATCCTGCTCCGCGTGAGCCAGCTGGAGGTAAAGGGGGTCAGTGTGGGAGGGAGGAAGTGGTATGTAGGAGGCAGAGCGAGCATTAAGTCATCGCTGAGCCAGCAAAAGAACTGATGTTATCCTTACTCTCCTCTGCAGCACAACCTGGATGTTGCAGTGGTTTGTTTTTTTTCTGCATGATGAGAAGGACTGAATGTTAAATGAACTCACCTTCCTCTTGAGCAGCTGGATCTCCGCCTGGGTCACCGCATGTTTAATCTGGAGCTACAGACAAATATGGACGGAAAACATCTGTCAGTTAGTGCGACTGATTTTAAGGAAGAAAACAAAACAATTTGGGAATCGATAAACTATGAATGCAAGAATCAAAATGTACATTTACCTCCTTGAATTTGTGGGCCAGCTTCTCGGGGTCCATCTCCACAGGAGACAACATGTCCTGGTTCTCTGCCAGGTCGAACACCTCAACGGAGTTTGGAAACATCGGACTCATCTCCTCCTCCTCGTCTGTTGCATATTCACCTGTCTGCAGGGCAATGGAGAGAAGTTTAGTTTGATTTGTTAACCGTGTGAACCTCGACACCTGCAGGGAGCTTTGAAAGGAATGTTGGTAAAAGAAATCATGAAAATGGCTTCACTTATCAGAGGCAGAAAATGTAAAAACAGAGAGAATCACTGGATTTTCACCTTTCAGACAATCTTTAAACTGCTCGTCGAATCAAAATCATTTTATTCTGGGCGTCCCTACAGCTCACCTCGTTGAGCGGGCGACCCAACAGGGGTTATAAGATGGGGGTTCGACCCCCACTCACGACCCTTTCCTGTTTATCTCTACTGCTTTGAATAAAGGCAAAAAGCCCAAAAATACATATTGGGGGGGAAAAAAATCACTTTATTCTACATGTCTTGAGTAGAAACTTGCCAAAACGCTGCCAGATTGTGTAAAAAAACAGAAATTTCTGTGCTCCTTAGAACAACTACATAGACCCACAGTCATGTGATAAAAATTTAGGTTGAACTGCAGGCTGTGTTTGCACAGAAAAGAAAGGAGACAAGTACGGAAACTAATTAAAAACATAAAATATGTAGAGTGACCATTTTGTTTTCCAGTTTTGGTAACACATGTTGGAAAAATGTGGTTTATGTTAATTTAATTTTTGCTTTGTATTGTTGCATAATAAATAATCAAATAAATCCAACTTTTGCGTTGACTTTTTTATGATTTCTAGAGTTAGAACTTTGTTTTTATGCTCTCTAACGGCACTCTCATATGTTAGCAGAAGGCTCAAAACAAATGGGAACAGCTAGCTTGGCTCCGTCCAATCCACCAACATCTCTAATGCTTTATGTTACGTTTCGCTTGTTTAAACTGTGAAAAAATGTGTTTACATGATGGTTGCAGCAGCTCAGGGAGCTTTTGTGTCAGATTTTGTCACTTTAACACAGCGCTAAGCCCTGTTTTCTGTCTTTGTGCTAAGCTACACTAAGCTAACTAGCTGCTGCTTCAGAGTGGCATCGATAAATGACACCACTCAGCGTTCAGCCCATGTTCCAGTCGCTTCTCTCTTCATAAGCGGCGGTTTCATTTCATTCAGAGGAGGACACGTCATGTAAAACGATATAAATGGCAGCTAGCTTAAGCATGGAGTTACAAATGGAGAGAAGGGAGTGATGTTGGCAGCAGTCAGACGCTGGAGCTAAACGCAGCAGCAGCAGCATCTGCCATCCGCTAAAAGGCTCCACATAATCAATACCGGCCTGCTGATCATTTGTCTTCTTCTCTTCAGCATCACAAAGTAAATTAGCTTCACATTAGCTCATGTCCACCGTGTCCTCTGAGGCTGACGGCAACTTTAAAAGCTGACAAAAACACATTAACTAAAACATAGCGCTGCACTTAATATATCACTCCTGGACGTTACGCGCCGCGTCTGCAGCAACACTTTTCTACTCACTGGACATCTGACTGCATGTATTATTAGGCTGCATCAAACCAGAGCACATGCTGCTCGTCTGTATCGGTATTACGTGATGAGCGTGGCCCACCACACAGAGCCGTGAGTCAGCCGGCATTAGCCAACGCTTTCACTTCAGCCGGTGTGATGGTGGACCGACCGTTTCTCACAACACGTAGGCAGCTGGACAGTCACAGCTCTGCTTAAAGTGACGTTCTGAACAGAAAACCTGCAGGTTGTTGAGTTGTATAGATGTGGGATTTACTCGGTTGTTGAGGGCTTTAACAGTTTGACACCTAAAAGTCAGGAAATCTTTGCCCGTGCTGCCCTGATGTCTAGAGGTCATAAACAATCAGTTAAACCCTGTAGTGTTTTCTAAATATTTAAAATAACTCAGAGCTTGTGGATAAACTAGATCGTGCTTTTGCATTGGTGGCTACAAACCGTTAGCCCAGCGCTCCTCTTTTAATCAAACGTTCCTCCTCTGATGCTTTTAAGAAAATCTTCAAGATGTGTTCAGTGGCTTTTAGCTGGTGTTTTAGTTTTTCAGAATTTGATCTTACAAGTTGTTGTCCTGTCTTTTTTTGTTTTTCAGCATTTTATATTTATTTTATGTCAACAGAACATTTTTTTTTCTGTTTTGTTTTTATGCACACGAGTTTTAAGACCTGCTTCATTATTAGATTTAATTTGATCATAAATTAGATCTTATATTTAATGTATATTAATTGAAGTATCAAATTACATCATCTTTTATTTCTGTCTCACTGCATTGTGGTGTTCTGACAGTTATTGATTCCTGATTGCAGTTCATATTCATTTTAATATATTCACACTGCAAATAATCTGGGACTTGCCAAGATTTAAAATCTTATTCTTAGACACGACAGATAATTTGGCTTGTTTTTTGTGTGTTTTTTTTAACTTTTTATTTATTATATTTTTCCATCCATTATACGATCGCCATCAACATACATCAAACGATCCATGAAAGTGATGGTATAACAAAGATAAACAACAACATATAAACAATGGTCACAAATACCCCAGCCTATTAATATGTCAGCTACATTCTTCTATCACTTACAAGTGCTTAAGCTTATAATTTGGCTTGTTTTAAAAGTTATTTACTCATTTTTAGTCCTTGATTTTACAGTACAATCTTAAATAGAGCATTAAAAATCTTATGCACGGACAGATAATTTCACTAGTTTTAAGTCATTTTCTTCTCATATTTACTGTTTATATCTTATTTTTGGGCGACTCTTTTTTTGCAGTGCAGTTGTTGTTGCCCTAAAACCAGTCGAATGCTAACAATTACCGTCATTTTCAGTTTTTAATTATATTTTTCCTTTAATTACAAGACAGACCGGTAATTTAAATGGTTTCTGTTGTGATTCTGTTACACACTCTGACCACAAGGTGGAGAAGCTGGACTGGTTTTAAAACCAGTGGCCACGTGGTGGCACACAGACGGACATTTTGTCACACACACACACACAGATATGTGTGCATATACACACACACTTCTTTTGATTTCCTGTGGCTAACAAAGGCTGACAAAGCAGCATCAGCCGAAGATGCTCTGAGCTAATAAAGGGGATTTGAAAGGACCCGCTTCATAAATGCAGACCGGAGAACCTCGGAGGACATCTGACTGAGCAGAACGCCGTCCTTCAATTCTGGAGTGGTTTTATTCACACAAAATGTTTTTAGAGTCTGTGTTTACCGACCACAAACAACCACTTGCTCATATTTTTGGACGTTTCAAAAGGCAAGAGCTGCTGCAAGCGAGACAAATTCCTGTTTGAGCACGTCAGTGTACCTCTTCATCGTCGTCCATGTACTGCTTGTATCTCTGCTCCATCATCTCTCGCTGCCATCGCTCCTGCTCCAGAGTCTGCTGGATCAGCTGAGCCACTTCGCTCTGCTCCCCCGGCTTCTCCCGGCCAATCACAAACCTGAAAAAAAAAACATTCAAAATTCATCAGTAAAGTCGCTGAAGCTGAAACATCTGAGGAACAACAACACTTCCCACCCGAACCAAAAAGTGCACCAAAAAAAACAAACCGGAAAAAAAAATCACAGCAGACAAACTGCAAACCTGAAAACACAAAACAGACTCACACAAACCTGAGAATTTCAGCACACATCACCCAAAAACCTGCAAAATATGCAATTTATAACACAAATCTGCACAAAAAATAGCATCAATTACAAAAAAAGACGTGTGTAAATTTAGCCAAAACATATTCTGCTGAAGTTTAAATATGTCGGATTAGGACTGTGTGTACCTGAGAGTGTGTGTGAAACCCACCTGACTGTTCCTGTGGTGTTGCGGAGGACAGATGCAGCAAAACTCTGCGTCACTCCAACCAGGCTGGTTCCATCGACCTCCACGATCAGATCATTCACCTGGATCCTACACACACAGACAGAACATAGACATTTTCATTTCATCTTATCCACCAGTAGAACTACTTAGCTCATCACCTTGACGGAGTATTTTAAATAATATTTCGACAATTTTGAGGGGCTTCAAACCTCCATTTATTTTCATATACATGTAACAGCACAACAAAGGAGATAGATTGTGTGAATATCTGAGTGCGACTCTTGAGGAGCTGCTGTGACGAGACTCAATCGGCTGTTTTCCACATGAAGGCCGTTTTAAGCCTGAACCTTTATGTGAGTTCCGATTTTAGGAACTGCTCCTGTTAAACCTTTTTCAGCACCATTTTCGTATCTACTCCAGTGTTGGTACTTCTGAAGGGGCTAAAAAAAAAAGCTAATGCTGCGGGGGCCTCATTGCTAATTAGTTAAACTCGAGTTTAACTAATCAGGATTGATTAAACTCAGATTTCAAATGCTGATTGGTTAAACTCGGATGGAAAACTAACACCATTTCTCTGCCTTCTTGCTGTCGTCACTCAAGCGTCGCTATCTTCAATGGGACATTTGCCATATTGGCTAGCGTAGCAAAACCTGGATTATTTAATTTAAGATTAAATAAGCCTAATTAATCCCACAGCAGGGAAAGTTTGCAGTGTTACACCAGCAGAGACAGTGCAAAATATTAAAAATAACCAATATATACCTAAGTACTAGTTCTAAAAATTACATTATTGCACATATCAGTGGTATTACATGGATGTTGTGATGAATAAAAATACTGATTATTAATATTGCACAGATTCTAAGTAGAAAATTAACAAAATAGCATATATTCTAGTATATGAAAAAAGCAGATATTGCACAGGGTTTTCAAAGTACAAACTATTCACAATTCACAGATTTACTTTGAGTTTATCAGAGTTATGGCGAATAGTTGCGTTTTGTTGTTGTTTCGGCGCACTTGGAGTTAACATGGATCCTAAACAGTAGCAGAACCGAAACACTGACAGGGAACATGACAGGGTGATTCCCTGTAAACAGCGGCACCACCTCAGGCTTAGTTCCTGCAGTGGGAAGTCACCAAATGAGACAGAGCTAGAACTGGCGTTAGCAAGGAAATCGTTTTCTGCAGGAACCTCCACCAAGTCTGAAGACTCCCAGTCATTCAGGTCATGGTTGTTGTTGGATTAATCGTAGCAACTGGACTTGCTTGAGTTCCTTGAAGATGTTCCACCTCTCATCCAAGAGGCTTCATCAGTTCTGACTGACTAGTTGGGAGCTCCAGATACTTATATCCTTAAGGAGCCATTAACACTTGAGTTTCGGTTTCAGTTGGGGGTTTGTTGCTCCTCCCCCTCGTTATGTGAGTCGTTAGTGCTCCTCCTGCCACAATGAGGTTCGTTAAGGTGGCAAACAAACCCTGATGAAGCCTCTTGGATGAGAGGTGCAACGTCTTCAAGAAACTCAAGCAAGTCCAGTTGCTGCCATTAATCTATGAGAATAATAATGAAGGGAGCACCACAGGGCTCAGTGTTTGGTCCTATGTTGTTTTTTTTAACAAGCGAGCTGCAACAATAAGATCATTCTGGTGTCTTTCCTCTTCCATGACAGCAAACTGAATTTATTTTTGATTGTGGACAAAACAAGACATTCAAGGTTGCTACGATTAATCTACGAGAATAACCTCCACCAAGCAACAGGTGACAACGATTAACAACAAGTTTGCTAACGAGCCTTTTATTTTTTGGTTAAGAGTCAATGGGAACCCAAAACAAAGCCAAGAGCCTCCCCACTGATCAGTCAGTGAGTTTATGCTAAGCTAGTTTCACAGTTTACCTGCCGTCTCTCTGAGCAGCTCCGCCCTCAGTGACCGTCTTAACAAAGATGCCCAGCTTCTCGAGGCCCATGTCAGCTCCTGCGCCCATACCGATGATGCTGATGCCCAAACCGTCGCTATCTGAGGAGGAAACGCACAGTCAGCACTGAAAACGAAAACACTGATGTGCATCCTTAATAGGTTAATATTTATATTTTGCTATTACAGTTATTAATCACATTTATCCATATTCAGCGCTATTAGACGTTTGTCCATATTATAGCTATTATGCAGAGCCGAGAGCAGCCGTCACGCATGGTTGCTGGTTCAAATCCATTACCTCCAGAATTACTAGCTGCTAATTAGGCTAATCCGCGCTAAGTTTAATCCCATAAGGGGATAATGGAGTTGTTAGCAGACAGTGTATGTCCACTAGCAGCGTCCTGTCAGTTATCGTGTGCAATGTGTGCGGTTACGTAAGAGGCTTGACTGAGTGACTCTCAATGGCTGCGAACCTTTCTCCAGCTCCACGGGGAACAGGTCCAGCTTCTCCACCCGCTTCTCCAGCTCGTACTCCGCCGAGGCCGCCATGGGGTCGACGTCATCGTTGCGTCGGTCGTAGTCCTCGTTGGAGTAGGTGGTGAAGACCTGCACACACAGAGGGCGGAGATCAGAGGTCAGAGAGAGTCCTCGTCTTTGGATTAGCTCCTAATTAGCACAATTTTCAAGCAAATGGACTCAGAAGGCTCCCTCAGGAACTCCGCTATAAAGACTGTAGCATGCTGTCATGTAATGCATCCCAACCAGCTATTCCTCAATAAAAGCTGGATTAATTAAAATAAATCATTACAAATAATATGAACTATCTTTAAATGCATTAAAGTTTTCAAGCAGCTCGACTCCTTGCTGCACAGCTGTGGACGTACTGAGTCAACCCTCAATGATATAGCAAGAATACAGCGGCCACAACATTGCAAAACAATTCAGCAGCACACAGACATCTTTGTTTCATCAGCATGTGAAGTATTACAGGTGGAATAGAACAATAGTTTGGTTTTATCTGCAGCTTTGTTAATAGGTAGAGGTCTAGTGGGGCGCATTCAGGCCTCCACACCTTTAGGAGAATCAATCTCGTCTGCACCACCTCGCATTCAAACAGGAGAATTGGGAAACACGCTTTGATTATTATTTGATAAAAACCTGCAGCGTCCCTCCTCTCTTTGTGCTTTACGGCACAATGACAAAACCACCACTCTCCTCTGTACCCTCTCTCTCTATATATTTTTTTTCATCCTTTCTCCTGCTCTCTAGAACGCCCCTCCCCCCCTCTAACTCTGAAAGGTCAGCAGCATCTGTCTCCCCGGTGACCATCTCCGTGGTCACGTGGCCCCGTTTCCACAGCAACCACAGGCTTGCCCAGTGTGAGTTTGGCACTGCCACTGACTTCCCTCTCTCTCGCTCTCTCTCTCTGTCGCTGTCTGTTAGATATGCTAATGTGTGTGTGTGTGTGTGTGTGTGTGTGTGTGTGTGTGTGTGACAGACAGACGGACAGACAGTGAGAGACGGAGCCAAAGGCCTTAATGTGTAGGAGGTGCTTGTTACAGTATTATTTACATTCCCCCCGAGTGTGGGAGACTGAGTCACACACACACAAATACACAACAAACAGGGTCAGAGGGCGGGATTGTTAAACTGCTTCCTGTCGTCACGTTTCCTTCCTGTTAAGTAACTTTAAAGCTGTGTGTGTGTGTGTGTGTGTGCATGCTACAGAGCGTTCCCTTCAGACGTCACAAACACGCAATCTCAACTTTGTCACCGAAAAGCAAACAAACAAACGAGCAAGAAAGCCGACACACGAAAGAACAACAGCGACACGACCATCAGCTGATTGGCTGATCTTAAAGATGAAACCTTCAAAACAAACGGAGCTGCAGACGAATCCAGATGAATGCATACGAGAAAATATCAAGGAAACCATTAGAGAAAGTTGGTTTCTACAGGATAGCGCTGGGTTTAAAATGATTTATGGGCAGTAACGTACGTACGTACTAATCTTACATAAGATGTGTTGGCCTGAGGGCTGTGTGCTGTGACATTGCCCAAAGGCTTTACTGATGCTCTGAAACACATGTATGGAACACAGCAAGGACATTTTGTGATTAATCGGGCGCAAAAACATCATCAGTCATGTGAACAAAAACGCACGTCTCATAGAAATCGTTGGCTTTCTTTGAACAAGCAAAAATGTGTTCGTCTTTGAAACAGTCGGTCTTAATCAAGGCAGTGAACTTGAACAAGCTGGACCAATAAAAAAATGTAAAAAAAAAACCGGGCTGCACGGTGACCATTGCTTCGCAGCTAGAAAATCCCCGATTCGCGTCCCGGTGGGGACACCCGTGATCTTTCTGTGTGGAGTTTGCATGTTCTCCCCGTGCAGCGTGGCTTCTCTCCGGGTTCTCCAGTCCAGAAAACATGTTGAGGTTAATTGGTGATTCTAAATTGTCTGTAGGTGTGAATGTGAGTGTGCTTGGTTGTCTGTCTCTAAGTGTAGTCCTGTGATAGACTGGTTACCTGTCCAGGGCTCCAGCCTCCCGCGACCCTAGTGAGGATTAAGGTGTATAGATGACGGATGGATGGAAAAAAGAAACCACAAAAAAAAAAAAAAGTAAAATCCATCAAATTAGACATCAAAGGTTCCAGATTAGGTGTCAGTGATTGGAACCTCTTTAGGGAGAGACACATGGAACTGGTCGTCTTTGAACCTCTGACATCCAGGTTCTGCTGTTATCCTATCTATTGAACTGTCATCATGCCAAGAGCTAAAGAGCTCTCCAAGACTTTCAGGAAAAAGGTTGTGGCAAGAGATTTAAAAAGATCCCCACATTATTTAAAATCAATCATTCCACTGTGAGGAAAATTCAGCCAAAAAGCAGATCTGGCACAAAGAGAAGTCTGCAGGAACACCAACATTTCCTCACAGGATCTGCAAGTAACTCAGTCGGTGTCAAAGCTTTGTGTCTACATGTTGCACAAATTTGATCTGCATGGGTGGTGGAGCCAGGAAAAAAAAATATTGGACCAAACCTACAATGAACATACAGGAAAATAACAGGCCTTTTGGAAAAAATGTGCTCTGGAAAGACAGTCCAAACACACAGTTGTCAGACCACATTGAAAGTGGACCGGACGGACAGATGTTACGCTTTTTGGGCAGCTTGGAGTCACTGATTCAGTTATGAGTTCTTATCAAAGAGCGCTTGAAGATAATGCGAGACCATCTGTCTGAAAGCTGGAGCTGAACAGGAAGTGGACCTCTCAACAAGATAAGCACACGGAGAATCCACCGAGGAACGGCTCGGAGAGAAGAAACGGAGCGTTATGGAACGGTCAAGCCGAAGCCCAGATTCGAAATGTTGCGGAGGATTTGAAACGGACCGTACATGCAAGGGAATTTTGCACGGAAGAGCGGTCAAAACTTTCAGCCGGCTGACGTCGGACTGATGCACAATCATGCAAAACGCCTACGAGAAGTTATTTCTGCTTAAGGGGGCAAAAGTAGCTTCTGATGCCAAAGGGTGTAGTTCCTTTTTCCATAGTTCCTATTGATTCGTTTGTCGAATAAATGGTCTAAAAAGCTGCCTGTCAAGCTTCTCAGTCATCCAGGTCAGGGTTGTTCTCGTAGATTAATCGTAGCAACTGGACTTGCTTGAGTTCCTTGAAGACCTCTTGGATGAGAGGTGGAACGTCTTCAAGGAACTCAAGCAAGTCCAGTTGCTACGATTAATCTACGAGAAGGTTTAAAAAGCTCAGTTTATCTATAGACACTGTTCAAAGAGGATCAAATCTGTGCAAATATGTTGGAAAAGTCAAGTTTCCATTCATGTTAGCCACGTCTTTACATGATTGTATTATATTTGGTGGATGCTCATAACATATGCAGTATTTTAGTTTACTCATCTGTACTATGCACCAGTAAGCTCAGATTGGGACGTTACGAGAAAAGCCTAATGTCTGTGGATTTCCTTTTCTTTACACATGTGGCTACACAAAACAGCTTAGCTTGGGAATAGCTAAGAACAAAGGGTGTGCCAGTTTACTAGGACCAAAGGTGACGTCTTTACACCTCAAGCAATTCAGTTTATAATGAAATAAAACACAGAAAAGCTGCAGCTCATCACTTCAGTCACGACACTCACATTTTAACCTTTCATTACAGCATTAACATGTTTTGGTACATGATGGACACTTTTGCTTGAGAAATGGTTTTAATGAGTCAAATCAGATTTGCTATAAACAGCCCAAACACAACGAACGACCGACAACGCTGCGTCTTGAATGACGGTCTCAGCAGAACCTGGCCAATGGACGGCCGTGAGCCTACTACGCTGGACTAAAGCCAAACCACAGCAGCGTCCCTTCAGGAAGCAGGCTGGACCTTCAGCACAAGGCCGGGCCGTCTCCCCGCGCCGTACATGTGGATTTTTGGTTTATGGCCGCGGGCTGTGTCTTGACTCAAGGCCGTGTTAACTTACAACCAATCAAACATGCCAAACAAAACTCCGGACATCACATGAACAGCTGGAATGTGAAGCCCATAAAGTCAAAGTGTTGACTGTGCACACAGGCCCTCAGTGTGCTCTACAGCTGCTGAAACGAAACCGACGCAGCACGACTACGATCAGTGACAACGACTGGAAGCCATGAAGAACAATTGTAGATGAAATATAAACTCTGAGGCTAAAAACAGAAGCAGGCTGACACATCGCTAATCCATGCAGGCTAAGTGATGAATTAGTCACTGAGTCACTGCTGTCAGGTGGATGTCAGGCAGGTAGCTGGATCAGGACTGGGCAGGGCTGCTGCTGCTCTAGTCTGCCAGTCAGGTGAATAACACACTGCTGACACATTGCTAAAAGCTAGATGTGGTGTACTACTGTGGCTCTTTTACATACAGTAAATCAGATTCAGCAATATTTAATTTTAGGGGAAATTACTTTTTCAAACAAGCTTAGATGAGATATTTACCATCATGTGCTGGAGCTGGAACCAGTAGCTAGTTAGCTTAGTTGAACACACAAGATCCAGTATGGCAACCACTATATAATGAAAATATCCAAAAATCAGCTGCTCTTCGCTAACCCAACGACTGTGTTTCAGAGTGAAGTGATCTATTCACAACTCTGCGTTAAGATTTAATAGCCAGTAATACTTAGAGGGTAACAGCAGCAGTTACAACTTAAATTTTGCAATTATTCAGTGGTTCACATTGTTCCAACTATAGAATGCAAATAAAACATGGATGTAGCCGTGGCACTGCGAGGTGGAGCAGTGGTTAGCACCGTCATCTCGCATCAAGAAGGTCGCCGGTTTGTGTCCCGGTGAGGACATCCGGGATCTTTCTGCAGTTTGCACGTTCTCCCCGTGCAGCGTGGGTTCTCTCCAGGTTCTCCGGCTTCCTCCCACAAGGTCCAAAAACATGTTGAGGTTAATTGGTGATTCTAAATTGTCCGTAGGTGTGAATGTGAGTGTGCTTGGTTGTCTGTCTCTAAGTGTAGCCCTGTGATAGACTGGTTACCTGTCCAGGTGAACCTGCCTTCACCCTGAGTCAGCTGGGATAGACTCCAGCCCCCCATGACCCTAGTGAGGATTAAGCGGTATATAGACAATGGATGTAGCCGTGGCGACATCACCCACCCACAGATTTGTAAACTATTGTTCTGAAATCATCTTAGGGTTTTGAACATGACGAGCGAGTGGTGGGCCTTATTGAGAACTTGAGGAAACTGTGCATGCCAATACACAGCAACCTGTCAATCACAAGGTGGCCCCGCCCTAAAACATACCCTGCTTTCGTGTCTATTTTATCCTAAACGGGAGCATAATCTACAACATGAACATCTTGCTGTGTTCAAAAAGTCTCCCAACTAGTGACTGAGACCATAAACTCACGAGGAAAATGTTTACCAAGATAATACATGAAGTTCATTCTACTTCTATATAATTATTGTTTTGCAACTAAAGGAGTCGCCCCCTGCTGGATGTTTGTAAGAATGCAGGCTTAACACATTTCCATCTGGTTCCAGCGTCTCAAATGTGAGGATTTATGGCTTTTTTTTCTCCATCATTTTTCACGAGATAATAAAAAGCTTTTGGTTTACGACAACACAGGCTTTTTTTGAATTTCCTACTGTTTTCGAACATGTAACTAATCACAAAGCTGTCTCTTGGTGGATCCTCCCTGTGAAGCCTGTTTGTTTTCTCCTGCAGCTCCGTCTGTCTCACTGTGTTTTTACAGCCAGTACTTTGCTAAGTGCTTTGTCAGTTTGAGGTCAGTCGCAGCGGCCTCTAATTTGCCGTCGTCTATTCAGGGCCAAACGCGGTTCAAATACATCTTAGATTGTCCCACTCTCTTTGCAATATAATGTTTTTTTTTATTGTTTGCATATCCTGCTCAGAAGTCGCGAACGAACTTTATTTGTGTCAAATCTCAACCGACAAATGATGGACCGGCTTGAAATTTATCGCACAACATTCTTGCAGATAGAAACCCGAGTCCAATCCGGTGACACGCTCTTTGTCTCTGAATGTGTCACGGTGCTGATTCAGGGACCCCCCCTGAGATGCAGGAGCTGTCTAGGATTCAATTAAAGTTCGCAGCTCATGGGATATGCTGTTTTAATCATCTCTACCAACTTGTGCTGATGCGAATCCGCAGCCTGTCACCTGCGCCAGAAATCACTGTCACATCCCGCATAATACGCTCAACACGGGGGCTAAGATGTGCCTCGATAAATATTTGAAGAAGCGTCTTAAGTGAATGCCACCTGGGTGAAGAAGATGCAAGCGCAGGTCTAAATTAAGGCCTGACAGATGGATTACAAGAAGATTCAGGTTGAGTCATATCTGGTGGAGACGAGTCTTGAGGCGTTGGCGCTGCTCTGGGTTATAATTTGGCTGAGCCAGGGAGCAGCTGGCACCGGGAACCTTCTCGCTGATTATCTCTGGGCGCTGACGGGATTTGTAGAAGGAGGAGTTCAGATCACAGGTCTTCAGGTGAAAACAGAATTTGGTGGCTAATTTTAACGAGTTCAAGGAAGCGGGCTGAATTTGCCACGGAAAGTTTGAATCTGGACTGCGGGGGACTTCCTCCTCCTCCTCCTCCTCTCTTTCTCCACTTTCAACTGGGATCAGAACGGTGGCCAAAAACACTTCTAACAGGCAGAGTGTGGGCTATATAAAGCCTGATTAGTCCCTGTTGGGTGGAACTGCTGTCAAAAACACTCAATCCAAACGGCTCCAAAGGGCGACTGTTTTGGTTACACACGCGACCAAAAAACATTTTCATTTGTTGCACCGATGATTGTCTGCCCAGGTAGATAAAATCACTCGGTTTCAGGTGAAGTTAATCTGATATGTTCTCAAACTCATTTATGGCCACACATCTGTCTAGTGGAGACTAGAGGCTTCTCTGTGCACAGCATCCACCAAAGCATGTGATGCATTTATGGAACTTCAGTAAATTAAAGCTTCAGAAAACAATCTAACACTCTGTATACACATCAGTTACGCTGTGCCACCCACCACCACCACAAGTACATTCTCATTTAATGCATATATTGCAGCCAAAGTACGGCTGAGAACAGTTTTTTTTCCTCTCGAAACATCCGAATCAAAACATCAAAAGAGCACAATGTCTTCCAGAAACATGTCTTGTGCTGTGACAGGTGGGTGGCTGGAAGAGCAGGCGGCGACAAACCAAAGCGTTTGCATAATTTGTTAAGAAATTACCAATGTGCATAGTAACTGATGGGGAAAAAAGACGCTTATATTGTGTTATTTGGCATCAAAAGATGTGGAGAAAAATTCTGGGTGCACCTAAATGTAGGCGCATCACTGCAGCCCTGAGTCTATAAAAATACAACAACTAAAAAACAAAGCAGTGAGAGCGAGTGACCAGCGAGTTAACCTTCAAGTGCTTAAAATAAATAAACAGCAGGCACCAGATTTAATGGATTTCAATTAGTGATGGGACTGTGACCATGAGTGAGCAACGCAGCCGGAGCTCCTTTGGCTGTTTGTGTGTTTTCTAGCGGCGCTCTGAGCGACGGTGTGTCGATATTTCGTCCATGTCGGTGCTAAAAGGAGGTCAAAGCGATTCCAAACCTTCCCATTAGACGACAACACGATGAGGACTCCAAAAAACCAGAATGAAAATCAGCAACAAAAAGGCTTCGCAACCACTTTTCACATATTCAGCAGACACCTGTAATCAGATCTGATGTGTAAAATCAGATGATTTGCTTTGTCACTCAGTTCCCTTTCAGTCAGAATTGATTGCATCCTGAGATTCTGTAAAAGTGCTGGATTTCTACTTGATTTTCAGCTCACGTAAATACACACACCAGGTGGGTTTTTCTTTTTTTTTTGTAGCCAAACAAAGCTCTATTCTGTGATTCTTATCAAACAGTTTCCCCTGCTTGTGTGCA
>NW_007579403.1:26224-46153 GCF_000690725.1 Stegastes partitus | reverse complement strand
GCGATCGTTCATCAGGTTGCGCTAATCATCCAGACTTTTCACATAAACGTTTCTGTGCAGCCGAGAGGAAATCAAACCAAACGGCGTTCTGCGGCGGCAGGCTGGACACTTGCAGGAGGTCTGAGCTCTGCCGGCGGAGTTTCACTTCAAGAAGCAACACATCATGATGATGTCAGGGCAACAATTAGCAACCAGTTCTGAAACAACACACCCGACATGCCCGGGCGGCGAGGCTCCTGACAGGCTCTTTGTTCCCCGCAGCAGAACATCTCCGACCGAGGTTCAGAAGTCACTTTCTCTGGTAGGGGCAACACAGACGTCGTTATCTCCAGCAAATGACGACAGCTTCTGGCTTTGACTGAAACGATTTGTTCTCACACTGTGTTGCAGCTCCAGTCCTGGTCTGTTGAATCTGTGATATACTGTCCAGAATGACAAGCGTATAAGTGTGTGTGTGTCAGACAGGAGGCTTTCTGATGCCCACAGTCGGCTCAGGTAAGCGCCGTCTATAGGAGCCTATAGCTGTTCAAGCTGCTACAACTTTCCCCCTCGTTGCTTCTGCCATATCTTATCACAGAATCGTGAGAAAGTCTGCCAAGGTTTCACTTTAAAGCTCATGAGCTCATCGTGTTCTTCTCTAAGTCGAGCGAAAACTCTGCACCAGTTGTTCTCTTCGGTCGTATAAATAATCCTGCTGCTGTATGAACGCCGTCGGCCTCGAGAGTCTGTTTGTCTGATAAACGCTGCCGTCCGGCTCCTTAATCCTTATTATTGCGACTGTTTGCCGTGAACGTCTGCAGCAGAGCAGGGAGTAATCACAATAACACGTTTAATTTCAGTCTATAGTGGTAATTATTGATCATTTAGGGAAACTGTTTAATTGGAACCACTTAAGCTTATTTATGAAGGTACACAGATAATAACTGTTAACACGAGGATGATGTGCTTCGCGTTTTTGCTACATGCGATGCATTTAAATGAAATTATCGAACATTCCAACAGCTTTCTTATTGCTATGAAATGCTAGCAGTAGATAACGTTATAGTTTTATTGTTTAGAGCTAGGTGAGCTACATTTTTAGTCGAATTTTGGAAGAAAATCTTTAAATAGAAAGTCTTATTTGTTGACTGGCGCGCATAGACGGAGCGCCCCCTTCAGGAGACAACGAAAGTGAACGTTTTGAGTGTCTCGTCTATCCCAGACGTTCATTCTGCAAAATTTGCAGCAGGGAGACTTTGCTGGGCGTCAGGACAGCGAACGGCGCTGGAATTGTGGCGATCGGTTGTGATGTGGACAAACTCACCAACACGGAGTCCGATCGGAGACGACGCCGGCAGTTACCCAAAAGAGGAGGAAGTGGTATGAACATAAACAAAGGAGGAGGAAGAGAGCCGGGATCCATGCTAGGCTAAAGGCTAACCCCTCCAGACCAGCAGGACCGTCCTCCTGCTCTCCAATGTCCGCTCCCTCCACAACAAGCTGGACGTTTGCTGAGAGAAACCCTCAGAGAGTGAAGGGACTGCTGTGTGTCTGCTTTAACAGAAACATGGCTCCATGACAGCATCCCAGATGGACAGACAGCTGGAGGGGATGCAGACAGACAGACAGACAGCTCTGGGCAGCATCTGCAGTTTCACCATCATCACACCATCGTGTCCCTGAAGACCTACCAGGACCTGAAGAGGTTCACCGTGTTCTCCATGTTGTTCCATGCCCCTTCAGGAGACAACGACAGCGAACGTCTACTGTCTTATCCCAGACGTTCACTCCACAAAACTTTAATAATCCTGAGGAAACGCTCTCTCATCGTGCCTGTACTGCTGTGTATGTACAGCATAAGGACAATAAACCTGATTTGATTTGAATTGAATTTGAACTCTCATGTGCGTACGATAAATGTGGAGACACTGCCTGCAGCCGGAGAGCTTAGCTTAGCATAAAGAACGTTAGCACTGTCCAAAGGTAACAAATCCATCCTCTAAATGTGCGGTGACAAATAACGGCAGGGGAATTTCACATTGATTACACGCACTTCTTTCAGGGTTTTATGACTCTGTTTCATAAACGTAGCTGAAAGCAAACAGCAAGTGACTCCACACAAGTCGGGTCTGTTTGGAGGTAGCCCACAGCTAACATCTGAACAGCTGCTGCTGTGTTCGCTGGAGGTAAACGAAGACAGACTGTACAAAGTGGTCGAATGTGCTCCAATGACGCTTTTGTCTGAACTCTAAACTCGTGATTAAATGCGTCTGTTCTCTCTCAAGATTAAAATCTCCCTTTTCTCACCTAAAAATAAAGCCTGGTCCAAAACGGGTTTAAATCTGCAGCACGTCAGCGCGAAACACAAACTTTCTGGAGACGTTTTTTTGCCATATCGAAGACAAAACAGACGGTGGCAGTAACGTGGCGCTTCATTGTTTTTCTCCAGCTAAACCAGGAAGAAGAAGAAACAAGAGCAACAATGATTTGCTGGTTAACTCTTAAAGCAGTTTCAGGTTGTTTTGTGAATAATCCATCACCCAAAACTTCTTCTTGCAATCAACAGCATGTTCGTGATGCTAAAAAGCTGCTGTAGCACACTAATCATCTTCTATCAAGTCCTTTTAACTGTTCAAAATCTTACAGGCTCCTGAATCTTGTTCGCAGCGACAGAACGCTGTGCAGAGATGGAGCTGATAAAGCGATGGGGGAGGCAGCAGAACGTTGTGTCCCTTTGAAAAGCTGGTTTGAAAGCAGGAGCCAGCAAACAGCTCAATCACTGTCACTGAAACGTTCAGCAACCAGTTCTTGCACTTTCTCTCCAAACAAATCTCTGTTAAATGTTGAAAATGTGTTTAATTGCAAAACTAACGTGTGGACGGGAGGAATAGAAAAGCATCACATTTGGACACTTGTGATGCTTCATCTGTACGTTTTATGCTATTGAACGATCAGGTTTGTTGCATCCCTGCAGCACATACGATGCAACCGGATTTGCCCGACAGCTAACCGTCACCTTTGTAGTAAACAACACTGCCTCGGGCCACAGCTCCACTTTTAGCTGCGCTGTGGCGAAAGAGGTCAGTAGTTAAATGCTTCGAGGTCCGAGAAAATGAAAAGAATCCCTTTTTGACCTGACGCCTGGCCTGGAATGAAACACTTTCCTCCTCCAACCACCCTCGCATGTGGACAAGACCGAGCAAAGCGATCCTCACGCCCGCTGTCCATTATGCGGTCTTTGTCCTTTCCTAATAACATTAAACTCTGCCTCAACATGCGAGGCTGCACCCTTGACTTCCTGTTCTTATCTCTCCTGTTACGGTATATTATCGCACCGCTCGAACGCTCTCCGTCTCACTCAGGAAGCCAGTTGTTGTTGTCAACGCGACAGCTCCGTCGCCGCACGTCCAGACTTGCTTCGTAACGCAACCGGCTGAGTGCTGCGAGGCGGCGGAAGAAACCAAACTCGGCTCTCCGCTACAGAAACGAGCTTCTGTTAGACGAAGATATACGTCGGTGCGAGTGCCTACGAGCCGCAGCCAGTCGGCAGGAAATGGTGTGGCGAAATCAAAGGCTGAAAACCCCCTCAGTATGCATGTGTGTGATGTAAAAGGAGGAGGAAGTCAATGAGTCTTTTCACTGTTTTTCTTACTCTCTTAATTTAGTTAGTTTATTGGACAGCGGAGGTGGATTTTACGAGGTCTCTCAATAAATTATTTTAGTGTCTTGTGCTCAAATGTTAAACCTGAGGCCTACATGAGCTCTCTGCTACATTTTTTTGGCTCTTTTGGCTCCGTTTTGGTCTCCACCAACTGGTAAAACATCTGCTTCTGTAGCTGCTGACTCCTCACACGTTGCCTTTGTGTGTTTTTACTAATAAACCGGTAACGCAGAGGAGGCGTGTCAGAGTTTTCCACTTGGTGTTGCGAGATCTGACGATAACCGTTAAAGCTGCGGGCCTCCTGGAAGCTAAAACGGTCTGTAAGCTGATATCAGCTGATGATTCTCAGCAGGTTTATCACTAAGATCACATTAGAAACAGTCATTTGATCCACTGCTAATAAACTGTAAAAACATTGATTAGTGCAGCTTTGAGGAAAAAGAACTGTCGAGCCCTAAAGCTGAAATGTCAGTAGGTTTATTTAACGTCTCCTCCAGAAGATAAACCCCAGTGGTTCTAATGATGTATAACATCACTGTCAACCACAAGAGGTTTCCTGCTTTGCCACAATCAGCCCAAAAAAATTTCACGTCCACAGAAAATGGAAAAAAAAAATCTAATCAGGCCAAAGAAAGTGGCTGTTATGCTCCTATGAGGTTGATCTCTGAGCCGCAAAACCCACTTTTAAAGGCGTGTCCGCTTTAAAATAACAGTTATAAAATGGAAAACGAGAAATTTTAACTTTATTCTGTTTAAAGATTCCCCCCAAAATGAAGCGTTCGCTGTAAACGGATTCAGTCGAAAGCTAAAAACTCTCCTTGACGCAACCAAACGAGACGATAATGAGTCAGCTGTAACGTGACGAAAATCATGTGATGAAAGGCAGGCGGGTTTTTTTTTCACTTATGATGACACCTTTGCTTTTTGTATTCATATAAATTCAAAAATAAATATAAAAAACGATCAAAGAAACTCAGCTTCTCCCCTCGTTTTCTAGGATTTATGGCATGGACACGGTTTTATATCATAGTGTGTCATAAGCCCAGATGATTCGAGGATCTACAGGAACAGATCTTTGTTCAACCACACAGGCTGGATGGTGACAACACAGAGGAAGTGTCTCAACGAGGACTTCCTCTTACGAGCTCCAAAGCAACCCAGAGCATCGACATCAGCTGGGAAGCTTCCAACGCGACAAATCCAATTATGCTTTTCCACAACAAGCTACGGACGCCTCTCGTAATGTGTGAAACGGTGAGCACGGGAAAAGCCGCCGCTCGCAAAAACTCACTCACCTTGATTGGCTGAGTGCTGAAACGAATCTTCCTGCAGGGCGGCGGCGGCTCCTCCTCCTCAGGGAGCCCCGCGATTTCTGAGCAGCTGGTCTCCGGCTGATACGCCTCCTCGTCTTCTTCCTCGTCGTCCTCGTCGTCCAGCTGGCTGCCCCCGGAGTCCTCCTCTCCCAGCCCGCTGTACGCGCTGATGTCTACCAGGTCCCCCTCCGAGTAATCCTCCTTCCTCGAGCCGTCCTCGTCGTTCTCCTCCTCTTCCTTGCCCCTTTCGTCCGAGTCCGCCTCCTTCTCGTCGGAGGAGGGGGAGGAAGACGGACGCTCTTTCTCTCCGTTCTCCAGCGAGGCGTGAACGTCGGCCTGCACCAGCCTGCCCCCGGCCTCGGAGCCGCCGCTCGAGCCGTCCTGCTCTCCGGCCTCCAGCTCGGGATCGGCCGCCGTGCTGGAGCCCCTCGCTTCGGTCGCTGCCGGCTGAGCGTCGGACTCCGGTTTGGCCTCTGATGAGGTAGAGGTGGAGGTGACGGTCACCGAGGATGACGAGGAGTAGGAGGAGTTGGAGAGCTGGTCTCCTGACTGTCCAAACCCGTCCTTCTCCTCGCCTGCCACCAGTCCACCTACGCCCCTCTGTAGGGAACCTGCCGCCTCTTGTAGCTCTGCTGCCTCGGGGCTCAGAACTCCTGCTGTTACCTCCTCCTTGTCCCCCTTACCTGGAGGGGACACCTTTGTCTGGAAGAAAGAGACAACAGGAGGTCTTATTTAATACAGTTCTAGATTGAACTTTCCTTCAATCAGCGTTCTTGCAAAGTTCAGAATGTTTTTCTCACCTTCCTCTCGGCAGCCTCCGCTCTGGCTGGAGGTTTGGGCTTTGGCGCCAAGGCGGGAGCTGACCGACGTTGGGGGAGGTAGAGGTTGTTTTGCAGTTCGCCTTTCTCGAACGCGGCACTGAGTTGGCTCACAGTGGGGCTGACGGCCTCACCGGGCCCGACCGAGGCTGCAGCAGGGGGAACAGTAGCAGGATGGGGGACGGGGGGGTCGTCCAGCCGGTCCAGAGCTTCGGTGGAACCGTTGAAGCGAGCCACGACGTCCAGGCGGCTGTCCTGGAAGCCCGACGCTCGCTCCTTCTTCAGCAGGATGCGGTTGGTGGCAGCTTGTTTCTCCTGAAGGAGGCAAGAAGAGCCAAGTCAGTCGATCTCAGGCCAAATGGGTAAAATAAGAATCTACACGTGTGAGTGAAGCTACTGACCTGCAGAGTCCGCTGCTCAAAGATCCTCCTGGTCTCCTGGAGTTTGGAGAAACCTCCGCCATCCCTGCCGGGTTTCGAATCGAAGCGGTTCACCCTCTCCGACACGGTGTCGCCCATTTTCAGCAGGGCGCTGTGGTCGACGTTCTCGTTGAGGCTGGACGCTCTCGGCAGGGACAGTTTCACCGCCTGGTCCTTACCTGCAAACGACCAGAGAGTTTCTTTAAAAAAAAAAACAAAAAAACAAATCATATTAAACCCTCCTTGAAGTGATTCACAGGCTCATGAGTATATTCTCCTTCTCTGCATCACATCAGTGAGGAAGGTTTTGCCATTTTTGCTTCATCTCACAAAGGAGAGCAGAAATTAAAACACTTGACAAGGTCAAATTAAAAATGTAGTTCTGGAAAAAGACGGTTAGTGTTTAGCAAAATATTGAGTTAGATTTACGTCTGTGAAGATTCTCAGTCATCCAGGTCATG
The DNA here is from genome assembly GCF_000690725.1 of Stegastes partitus. Classification (NCBI taxonomy): domain Eukaryota; kingdom Metazoa; phylum Chordata; class Actinopteri; family Pomacentridae; genus Stegastes; species Stegastes partitus. Next base: position 39,502 of record NW_007579403.1, on the reverse strand, counting down.
GTTATTCTCGTAGATTCATCAACTGGATTTGCTTGAGTTCCTTCAAGATGTTTCACCTCATCCAAGAGGCTTCATCAGCTCGTTACCCCATTGGGACAGGGGCTCACATAACGAAGGGGAGGAGCAACAAACCCCCAATTGCACCCGAAACTCAGGTGTTAATGGCTCCTTAAGGCTATAAGCATCTGGAACTCCCAACTAGTCAGTCAGAACTGATGAAGCCTCTTGGATGAGAGGTGAAACGTCTTAAAGGAACAAGTCCAGTTGCTATGATTAATCTACGAGAATAGCTAGATTTACTGTCCTTCTCATGTCATCTGCCCTCCCCATGCCTTTCCCCCTGTCCTGTCCTGTGCACAAGCATTAATGTGCATAAGCTCAAACTAGAATGGTGTTTTCGGCCCACTTTGTTTCCCGTTTACAGAGCCACAGATGTGTATGAACAGCCAACAGCTTGTGAGCAGATATTGAATTAGAATCAGCAACTCCACCTTCAAGATTTCAGTTTTGTTTCACCAACGTGTTTGTTTGCTTTTACTGGTTGTCGGTTGGTCAGCGTGCAGTATAACCACTGATAATGTAATCTATAATGATGATGTTTAATCGCACACAATATCACAGTATGAATATCATCAAAAGCAGGAAACTGAAATATGACTGCTCCTGTTTCTTTCTGAGTATAATCACCTGAGAAAACCCACACGGCTTAATTATTACCAAAGGAGCTTCTCTTTTTCATACAGTTTCCATGTCCTATGATTGGACAATTTCAGTTTGGGGTAGGACTTGAGACAGCCTCCTCTCCGGTACCGATCCACCCACCCTCCACCACAGTGGTTGACAAACAATCTAACATCTGGTTTTCTTACCAATCATTTTGGCTCCATCCTCCTCGTCGCCGGGAGACTGCATCTGCATGAACATGTTCTTGATGCGGTGGACGTTGGATCCGTACTTCCGGCCCCTCCCCGTCGGGCGGGGCAGGGGGGCGGGTTTCGAGGACGGCTCGGCGCCTCCGTTGGCGGCATTGTTGAGGTGGTCGGTGGCTTTCTTCAGCGCCGCCAGCCCGGCCTCGTAGGCGTTGCGGTGGGGCGAGGGGCTCCGCAGATTGGCGCTCCCGCTGCCCTCGGCGGAGGCCCCGTTGCCCCCCGTGGCCGCCGGGGGCTCAGTCTTCATCATGTTTGGTAAGTCAGATGCCCCCTGGTGAAGAGTAGGTCAGCAGGGAGGAGGGGGGCAGCATCCTGGAGCTGTTTGACATTCGCCTCCTGGATCAGACAGAAACGGACAGAGCAGCTGTTTAGCCAACCAGTAAAAATCTTCCTTCAGTGAGGACCTCCATCTAGCTGGCTTTCAGTTTGTCACATTTAACTAAGATTTCAAGCAATAACATCAAAAATTCACTGATGGCGGCTTCTCAGATGTACCGACTTGCTAGTTTACGCTGAACAGCTTCTGATTTTGTGCTGTTGGTTACACAGACCGGCTGTTTGCAGAAAATTCTGCATATTTTTCTTGAATTTCAAACCTGCAGTTGAACAGACATGCAATTAAACACCGTCGGGTTTAAGCTTAGACAAGAATAATAGCGCACAAGGTGAAAATGAGCAGACCTACTGCTGAAACATGACATCAAACAGCATCACAACTGCCTCACTGTGTAATTCATAACACCCCCGCGGCGCTCCAGGAGCTGTCAAAATAATCCAATTAAAACGATGACGCACTGCGACCTCACGTGTCCTCAGCGCCTTCCTGTTGTCGCTCTGAATGCCAAACTTACTTTGCGACAGAGTCGGCGCATGAATACAGAAGACTCCCGCGGTCCCCCCGGATATCAAAGCGTTTTCTCACGATCGCCGTCTAATTAACCGCTTGGCTGCGTTTGTATCTTGTGCCATCAGATCTTTGCTACAGTGACGGCCTGATGTTTTCATCAGGCCTGATTTCTAGTTCAGCGGCAGCAATGAGAGCGGAGTTAATTATTCATTTGGTTCCCCGTATAAATAAAACAGGGTGAAAATAGACATGAGCTAACACAGAAATGCCATTTTTGGTCAACTGATGGAGAGGGCGGATCACTGAGATCTAATTTCAGAACTGTGGAAAAGGTTTACGACTGTAGAACATGTAGCTATAGCGATCTTAATAAAAAACTAAATATAAAATATTACAAGGAAAAAATTAACTAAGAAAGACAACAGTACTTATGACAGCTTCTATGTTAGTGCATCGCTGATCTTAGTGAAGCTAAACATGATAAAATTTTCACTTTTCTCTGCTAGCTGCATGACTTTTTATGATTTCAGGTCATGCTAGCAACTTTTGCAACTAGATACTAAAATCTAAGACAGAACTTATTAAACCAAACGCACAAAAAACATTTGCAAAACACATTTATTGATTGTTTTTTGCTAATAGTCACATGACAGTCAATACCACTTTTGAGCCTGTATACTAAACATGAAGCTACAGTGGGTTAGCTTAGCTTAGCATAATGACTGGAAACGGAGAAACAGCTAGCATGGCTCTGCAAAAAGGTAACACAATCCCTATCCGCAGCACTAGCTCACACGCTAACACATTATAGCAAGTCGTCTATGCTAAGTCTTACTAAAACTTAACCGTTAAAACCCCTTTAAAACAATGAGCAAGCGAATTTCTTGCCGAAGAAGTCACGACATTGACTCGCTGCTGGAAGCCTCAAAGTGGAAATGAAACTCTAGGAGCTATAACTAGTTATTGAAGGAGCAAGCAATAACCTTTGAGGCCTAAAAATTAAACTAATGAGAATTTTCATGAACTGCAGTTCCTCAAATGTCCACTTGAGGCTGGATCTTAAAGCGAGTCCCCATAGACCGCAATGTTAAAATACCACAATTTTACAGCAGAAATAAACATGCTACCAGGGTAGTACAAAAAAAAGCTTGTATTTATACAAATAATTTACTCATTCATGACAACAGCACAGGAGTGAATTTTCACTTAACTCACCTGTTTAAAATATGTTCAGGCTTAAAGTTACTTCTAATCTCAACCTTTAGCTCCACTCTCGCTCCACTCCTCTCTTCATGCTCGGCTTAGCCGCAAAGATTCTATTTCCTCACTTTTTATCTCCATGTGAGGAAACAGAATATGTGTAATTCACATAATCCAGTAGAAATTTATATTCATTTTAAAGCTCTAGAAGCTCCAATCATCACTAACCTGTAAGTCAAGCAAGAGAGCTGATAAAAACAAATGGTCGGAGTTGTCGTATTAACTTAAGGTTGGTTAAGGTTATCTTAAGGTGTTGATTGTTTGTCTGCTCATGGACTGAGCAACATGGTAGAAAACATTCCACCTTAATAGTCTCCGGTAGCTGCCAGTTAACTTTGAGTAGCACATTGAATTGAATTGTTTTTTTCCCCCCTCGAATCTAGATATTAACTAGTGCAGATGAAAAGGCAGCAAAATGCCTTTAAATGACTTTATTAACTACCAATAAAGTCAGTAAAAAAAATTGCATTGTGTGCTTAATATTTCTATTTATGAGTTAAACTTGCCACCATATGAACAGTGGTTATATAACCCTGAAATCCAGCTGTAATTTAACTAAGCATGTGCATCAAAGTGAAGCGAGGCTAACAGTTTCCCTCCAGTCTTTGTGCTAAGCTAAGCTAACCAGCATGCTAGTCATAGCATATTATGTTTACCATACAAACATAAGAGTGGGATCAATTATTTTATCTAACTCTGACACACAAAAAAAAAAAAGTAAATAAGAGAATTACCAAAAATATCCAACTGTTCCATTACCAGAGTGCTCCTGTCATGATAACTCAGCTTCTTAAAAGTAATGCATGTCACAAATGTCATTAATTCTCGTGGGAAAGCTGCAGTGAATCCTTAGTGGTGACAACCAAAACAACCAAACAAAACCAAGAGTTCCATCTGCATCAGCATCCACCGGCTGATCTCTGGCAGGCAGAGGGCTACGTACCACAAAGCTGCATTAATAAAACAAGCTTCACAGAAAAAAAAACAAGACATGAAAAATAGAAGGTTTTGCGACTCAGATGATTACCTAATCTACCGTTGACAGAGCCAGAGACACGTCTCCTTTATCCAACAGATTCTGTGGGATCTGTGTGAAACTTCACAGCCGAGGTGCGAAGACGCTGTCATTTAAGTTGCATTGTCACGACGGTGTGACATGCGCCTCCATTAATTCGGCGGTGCGGAACGATCTGAGGCGGCGTGACAGCGTGCAGCACTTTGCTTGTGATTTGGCTCCAAACGAGCAAAAAAAAAGTCAGTTTTTCCGACCAAAGTGACCCCAGACCATGACGATGCCCCCGCAAAACAGCAACGAGTGATGTCACTGCTAATTAAGGGTGTGTTTGGTTTGGCTCCAACGTACAAGGTCACCACAAGTTGCCCTAAAGAAACATTTTCCAATAGTTTTTTGGATCCGTGGTTGGGTTTCAGGGCGAACATTCAGTGGAGCAGTTTTAAAACGACCTTCAACGCAGCACAGAGCAAACCAAAAGAACTGCAGCAATTAAATGATGAGCTTTTAGAAAGACGAGGGGCTCAAGCCACAAAAACACTAGATCCTACATTTCCCATGATGCAACTCTCTCTTCCCTCGAGTCTTCACAAATAACAGGAACTAAAGAAAGTGTGGGGGTTTTTGCTTGAAAAATCACAACCGATCATCAAAGCAGCTGCAGGTGAACGTTGTGCAGCTTCACTCGTCATTTCTGCTTATTTTTATTTTAATCTCTTAACTTGCATTCTGAGCCGCTGCTGAGGTTTGGCCCGTAAAGCTCCACTCGCCACCAGCACCAACGCTCTGCAACAACATGCAGCGACACGAAGCGAAAAGCAGATCAAACAAGTTGGATGATGTTGCTGTTTATCTGGAAGCTCACATCTTTCGTCATGGCAACGCCGACAAACCCCGATGCTGACGGGGACGTCGTGTTCGACGGGACCAAACCGTTGTTAGGGAGACAAAACTTGTGAAACAAACTCAGCTGTGAAGGAGCTGCAAGCCTCGGTCGGCTGAAAACGAAGCTGCAACTTTATGCCTAAATAAATCATCAGTTTTTGAAGCAATGAAGCTAAAAATGTGCAAGTTTGACGACGATAACGTGCACATCCTTGACTTCTGGGTGCCTCTACTCTTGTCACCTTTAACCTTTTTTACTATTTACCATCTTCTACTGGTGACCCCATAGTGAATTCACGGTTAGCTCCTTGGTCCGAGCTGCTTGAAAGGCAGAGAGGACAACAGGAAAGACCTTCTCCGGAGCTGTCTGGTCCCACACTGACTCCAGATGGCACTGCTGACCACGGGGGGACGAACACACACACACACTCACACTGCAACCACAGTCTTGTGACACCGTCTTGCCAAATAGTAGATTCTCACATACTGATCATGTGAAGTCAAGTGAGCGAAAATCCACCGTAAAGAAAGCAACCTTGCCTATAGAAATAGAAATAGAAACACACACACACAGAGGCAGCGATTACAGCTCTGGGCCTCTTTCCTGTTATTGTTAAGATGAAGCTCCTGGGCTAAGCGACAAACCTCCAAAACGCACCACGCGGGCGAACTAAACCCCGGCTGCACCTCGGTGTGACATGGGTGGGCTGCCCCTCTCCTCTGCGGTGCCACCCGGTTAAAGACGACTAAAATACAGCTCATCTTTCTAAGAACACTTCATCTGCCGAGCCCGGCTCCCTTGTGGTTTGGGGTTTGCTTCCTGCCATTCAGTCTGGATTCTCACTCCTAAACTGCGCTTTGGGTTTTTTTTTCTCCTTCCTGCTCGAGGACATTTTGGTGCTTTGATTCATTCCAAACCGGCGCGATTCGCTGGTTCCCCCTCCGTCACTCCTCTCCATAATCACCGTCTAATCTAGAATCCAATGTGTTGTATTTACCCAAAGCTTCGAGATGGATAGATAGAGCTCCCGTCCTCCTCCCACGGACGCTACACACACACACACACACACACACACACACACACACACACACACACACACACACACCACACACTCGGGTCAATACAATCTAAAATAAAAACAATGCAGCACAAACCACTGCCTGCCTGCACCAATCATCCTCAGCATATGGAGGCAAATGACTATTTACTTGTAATCTATTTATGGGAGGTCCCTGAACGCCTCCTCCCTTCACTAAATACAGGCTACACCACAACACACACACACACACACACAGGCATGCCTGCGTTTTCTAAGTGTTTGGTTGGTTCATATGGCAAAAAAATGACCTTGTCTCATGATCTAGTGTAACACCGAGGACTGGAGCTGTGTGCAACCAGTCAGATCTGTGTGTGTGTGTGTGTGTGTGCATGTGCAATATGGTCAACACAATCTGTGAAACAGACACTGCAGTCAGTGGCGAGGATGTTTTGGAGCTGGCATGGTAATGTGCTGCCCTTTCAGACATGAGTAATAAGTCGTCCGTGGCTGCACAGCATCTCTGTATCCCTGCATGTCTACGTGCGTCACACACACACACACACACACACACACACACCGTTTTTTAACAGAAGGCACATTATGTTAAACACAATGAGTGCATCTATTCACATCCACAATCCCTGCATCTGTAGAGGAGACTCCCAGAGCCCGGCCTAGTGCAAAGGTTCATTCTGGCAGACACACTGCGTGCTCCTGCTGCTGCTATTGGCTAGCTAGAGAGGGGCTTTGTTGGCATATCCGACATATGCTCGCACGCTCCGAACTCCCATCCGAAAACTGTCTATTTTTAAACGACGCTGCCTTTCTCGATAGTATCTATTTGTCACTTTAAAATAGTCGACAGTCAGTGCGAATTACTATACATCAGTCATTAATTCGGCGCTCATGTAATAGCCAGAAGAGCTTCACCAACAGGTAAAACGACAACTATTATTTGTGCGTAGCGCCTTATGCCCGCACTCTTCCTCCGGGCGAAGCGGAAAGCGACTCGCGCTGCGCTCACACTTTATGATTGGATTAAAATTTAAATTAAGCGAGCTTTAATGAATCACTCGCACGCCGAATCCCGCTGAAGTCTTCCAGGAATTCATAGAAACCCCAGCTGGCATCACGAGAGGCGGTCACCCCTGCTGGCAACCACGGGGAGCTAAAACAACAGATTTTCGCAAAGGAGTTCGGCGTGACGTTTTACTGTGGAGGAAAAAAAAAATAAAAGTGATCGTTTTTTCCTTTTTCTTTTTTGTCTCCTCCTCCCCTCCTGCTGTGATTTAAATCCAGCAGCATGTGGGGTTGTGGGGTGCAGGCTGGTGAGTCGGTATCACCGGCCGGGTTGGGGGACCCGGAGGCAGGCGGCTACCAGGCCCTGCTGCTGGCCGGGGCTGGTGTCTGCTGCGCTGCGTCGCTTCCTTCCTGCAGCCTCTCCTCTCCCACACACACATTTGATCGCAGGTAAAACATACAAAATGTGAAAAGCGAGAGGCTGTCTGCGTGTCCCCGGCGGTCCTACCTGATATTCCAGTTTGTTGAAGCCGCCCGGTGCCCGTTAGGATCCGTGCTGGAGACGGTACATTGTCCTGCTGCTGCTGCTGCTGCTGCTGATTCCTCCGAACAGACTGCCTGCCTGCCTCCCCTCTGCTCCTCCCCCCTCACATCATCTGTTTTCCTCCATCCCTCTCCCTCTCTCTCTCTCTCTCTCCTCCTCACCCCTCTGCGTCCTTTGCCTCACCCTCCCTTCCCTTACCTCTCTTTACCCCTTTTTATTATCTCCATCCTCTCCCCTTTTATTTTATTTTTTATTCATCCCTCCACTCTGTGTCCATTCCTTCCTTCCTCCTCTTGCCTCCTTTTTATTTTTTTTTACCATCAGAAGTTGTTAAATCAGATTTCTCTTAACACTCATTAATTAATCCACTAACTGGCTGTCACATAATAAGGCTTAATTATGGGATTTAACCAATAAACAACAGGCCTAATTTACCCAGAATCCTCCTCGCTGACACCTCTGGTTGGCTGTTTTTTTTTTGGTGACTTTTTAGAAGCTGTTATTGCAGAAGTGACAGCTGGGTTTGAGAGCCTCTCTAAGAGCTGGAGTTAGAGCGACCTCTGCTGGTGAGGCATCTTTACCCACCACCTTAAATCAGAGGTGCCCAGTTGGATCTCAAGTGGGCCGGACCAGTAGAATCACAGCACAATCATGTATAAATAACTCCCAAAATTTCCCTTTTGTCTTTGTGCAAAAATGTACATGTTCACATTTAACGAACTGTCCTCACAATTATCGTTTACAGGTGTCCATTACAGATCACAGTGTTTCTACAAAGACGCAGCACATTTAGATACGAGGAACTGAATATTTACTTTAAGATCAAAACAACTTGTCAAAATTATTTTAAATCTACAATTAAGGAACACTTTGCAAAGCCTCTGGTGGCCACTTTTGGCCCGTGGGCCGAGTGTTTGACACCCTCGATTTAAATAAACTAAAAAAAAAAAAAGTTTTTATATACGAGTTTACAGGTATAAATAAACATTTTAAGTGTCAAAAATTCTTATATTAGGTTGACTTGACATCATGATGTTGCATCAACTTAATATTTTGTGTAACATAAACTAAAATTTCTACATTAGTTGATTTAAAGGTAAAATTCAAGTTGAGGTAACTAAATAAAACTGGCTTGATAACTTTTTTTTTTTGAAGTTGATGCCAGGATTTTTCTTTACTGGACGTATTTGTTGAAGCTAATTTATTATATTTATATCCCACTTTTGGGTTTATTTGCCTAAATTTGTTTCAAAGGTAAATTATTATTATTATTATTATTATTATTATTATTATTATTATTATCATGGAACAACGCAATTTCTTAACATTTTCAACTTTAAAAATACCATTTATAATTACAGTAATTAAGTATATGATGCTTTAAAAAAATATTAACATGGAAATACTTGAATCATTTTTTTTCTAAAAATGTGTCTTTATGCTACCAGTTATGAAGTAAGTGACCAACAATACTTAAATTATAATTAATAATACTTTTGATTCAGTGGGGTTTGAAGGTTTAACACGATTTCATTAGAAATTGTCAAAAAGATCTCTATCTATCTATCTATCTATCTTGGAACAGTAAAATTCTGATTTTAAAATTGTCAATAAGAATAATTACAACTTAAACTACATAAAGATAAATACAAATCTTACATGAAAAGTGTCCTGATTCTGCTCAGGACATCCACCTGGTCGACACATCACACTGTCCGGTCTTTAGTTTCTTGATTTTGGCTGCAAAAAAAAAAGTAATTTGTTCAGCAGTTTGTTTCCAGAGATGTTCAAAGTAAGTTTCATCCTGACAGTCTTTAAGAGTCTGTACAAAAGCATTCTGTCGGTTTCACGTCTGAGGAGACACCAGATGGCAAAAACTGAAACCGTGGATGTAAAGGATGGAAACAATCCGACTGCTTCCCTACAGAACTGTTTGTTGTGAGGATCCTGCAGACTTTGTCAGTTTGCTGCTTCACCACTACCCCGAATACAGTTTTGCTTCTGACCTTGAGCCACCAGCGGATAAAAGAACGAGTCGATAAAACATTGTCATGAGGTTCCTGTCTAGCTGGAAGTGAGAGTTTCCTGAGACTAAAGACACCCTGCTGGCTTTTCTTGTAAACAAGATGCTTGTGAGGCTCTGGCTGTTTTTACATTCTGGTCGCCGATCAACGTGGAAGCATCTGAAATCAATGCCTTTGATTTAAAAACTGGTCGACAACAGAACCGCGGGAAGTTTCCTCCCTGTTTAGCAGACTCACTGCGACCAGCAAAACCTCATACAGTCAAATGTAGTGAGACGGGCAGAGGGGACGGACAGGTGTATGGAGGAGGAGGATCAGGTAGTAGTGTGAACATGGAGGAGGTCAGAGAGGTATGGGGGGAATGGCCTTAAGTGTTAACAGGAGGATTTTGAATTGGAACCGGTGGAGCTGTTGGAGGACAGGAGCGATGTGGATCGAGGGGGTTTGGGTTATGATGCAGGCAGCTGAATTCTGGGCCAGTTGAAGTTTATGGAGGGGTTTGTGACGGAGACCAAAGAGGACAGAATTACAATAATCCAGGGAAGTGACGAGACTGTGGACGAGGACGGCAGCAGTGTGGAGGGAAAGGGAGGAAGTAGGCAGACCTGGTGATGTTACTGATGTGGGACTGGTAGGATAATGTGCTGTCAAGATTGACACCGAGACTCTTAACCTGGGGGGAAGGTGAGACGGTGGAATTTTCAATTGTAAAGGAACAGCTGTTGGTTTTAGATAATGCGGATTTGGTGCCAATGAGGAGAACCTCAGTTGTGTTACTGTTTAATTTAAGGAAATTTAGGGTAAACGAGCTTTTCAATCAGTGAAGGAGGTGGGCGGACGAGTGGACGAGTGGAAATGAGTGTTGAATTTACGAAAGATATTGCCAAGGGGAAAAAAGTAGATGATGAAGAAGAGGGGCCCCAGGACAGAGCCCTGGGGCACACATGAAGTGACGGAGGGGGGGGTGGATTTAAATTCACAACAGTCACTCAAATAACTAGAAACTGAAAAAAGTAATAATAAATAAAAAAATTGCTAAATTATAGTTTAGTGAAATAAGGCATTGCTTTTGAATTGTGGTTGAAAAGATTAATTTAAAAAAATAAACAAAACTGTCCCGGACAAATTAGAGCATTTTGCTGATGAGCAGTGAAATCAAAATATTAATTTACGGGTCCCTTTTTAGAAAACATATATATATATTTCTGTTGAACCACAATTCAAAAGCAACGTCATGATTTTCATAAAATTTTTATTTATTACTACTTTTGTCAATTTCAACTTATTTCAGTCACAGCTGGTTTTTTTCCTTCTTTAATGGGAGGGTATGAATAAATCTGAGAACGACTGTACTTGCTGCAGAAATCTTTAGAGCATCATATGAACAGCAGAGAAGCTTTTCAAGAGGATGATGAGCCAAAAAAAACACACCTCCAGACGCTGTGAGCGCTGTTTAACCCAACAGCTGGCCTCCGCAGTCACCTGACAGCTGAAGATGCTCAGAGTGAAGGAAAAGCGGCCAATACGAGCTCATGTAGGAACTATTTCAAGAGCGCCAGAGAAGCTGGTAGAAGCATGAAGCAGGGAAGGATCTAAAATATATTTTCCTTTCTCTACACTTTAAACTGAAACTCAGATCTCCGACCCTGCTGGAAGCGTTTAGAACCTGCAGGACTGACTACTGCCCCCGAAGAAGAATAAATCTCAACCACTAGGAGAACACACACATCACACCGATTTTAAAGTCTCTCCACCGGCCGCCTGTCTGCTTTCCAATTGATTTGAAGATCCTTTTATTGGTTTACTCCTAATTGCCTCGCTCGTATCTATTTATCGGATTTGCTGTGATCCTATTAACCCTCTGGAGCCCTCGGGTCTTCTGCGAGTGGCCTTTTAATTATTCCATAAGTCGCAACGTAAACCCTCGACGGGGTCACGTCTGTGGAGCAGGAGGCCTGACGGAGGCGGAGAACGTGGATGCTCTTGTCACTAAATCAATTCATTAAACTCGTCAAAACTCTGTCTTGCAATGATTTTATTTGTTTATTCTGTTTTGTGAGATTCATGTCGGTAGTTTCTGGGAGTGAAATGTTTTTTTGCCTGATGGAGGATTTCAGCTGTTCGGTTTTTCCTCTGCTGTGTTTTTTTTTTTCACAGCGGGTGACGGGTCTGGACAGCATTCAGCAGCTGGACTCTTCTGTATGGAGTTATATTTGTGCCACAATCCTGAGCAAAGGAAAATCCGTTCTGAGATCAAAACTATCACTGCTGTGTCTGCAACTATCAACGTACTCACTCACTTGGTTTTGTCATTGGCGCTCTCACAGATCTCCATTCTAAGCGCTCAACTACAAGTTCATGCTCGCTCATGGTGTCTTTCTCGCTCCCGCACAACACTGACGATCTGTTCAAGCTCGACTCTGCCTCCACGTTTGTCTGACTTGGTTACAAATGTGCCCCAAAACCAGCCAATCACAGCCTTGCACAGGGTGGCTGACACTGTCCAATCAGGTGGCTATTTCAACCCTATGTTGATAGTTGCAAACACAGCAGTGACAGTTTTGAGCGCAGAATAGATTTTTCTTTGCTCAGGATTGTGGCACAAATATAATTCCATACTTCTGCTGCAGAACATGGTTTGGCGTTGTCTTGGTGAAATAAGCTGGATGGCAGCCTGTGTCGTACATTAAACACCTATCAGGCACTACATTGATTGTGTAGATCCCTCTTGTGCCACTAAATTAGTTTTGAACTTTCATCACAAAACTGTTTAAAATGTTCCAAAGCTTCAGCCTGATGAACATCAAGTGATCATCTGTTATTGGAAAACCTAATTTGCAATGCCAGTTTAGAAAATGTGCTGCAGTATATGTCTAACATATATTTTATTGTGTTTTTCTCTGTAGTCATTCCCTCACGATATGATGTGTATTTTCTTAATGCTACCTTGTTTTGACCAGAAGAGGGCGCCACCTACTCAGATATAAACACAACACTGGGTTAAGAGGCAAAAAGGGGCTCAGCTGACAATGTGAAAGTGATAAAAACAGTGTTGGCGTTTATATTTGCTTAAAAATTAACAACGCATTGACTGACACTACATTTTTAAACAATGGAAATGGCATCTATCGAGAAGATATTTCGACATGTCGCAGCAGGAAACGAACAGAAGCACACAGTCAAATTAATGATGGAAGAAATCCAGAGAACAAATCATAGATGTGTGAAATGTGGCGTCTGCCTTTTCTATAAGTAAACTGTAGTGAAGCAGAAATGAACACAATAACATAAATAAACATCAAACTAAAGTTAAAGTACCCCAAAAACTGCCAAGTTCAAGTAAATAAACTCGTTTTAATTAGTTGTTTTCTACAGAGGAGACAGAGGAGTCCTGATATACAGGTGCTGACCATGAATAGGACATTTAAAAATATAACCCCGATACTATGATTATAAAACCCATACGATAAATTTGCAAATAATCTACAGCCAGAAACTGTCCTAAAACTCCAACATAGTAGGTTTGGCTTTGTGGTTCTTTTGTTTATCAGTTCATCCGGTTACTTTTTCATAATTAATTAATTTTTTAATTTTTAAAAATTAATTTAAAATATAATTTTTTAAATTATTTTTTCCTTATTTATTTTGTATTTTCTATTTTTATATTTATTTTTTATATTTATTTTATGTCTATTTTTAAGTGATAATTTTTAATTT
>NW_007579403.1:12469-25825 GCF_000690725.1 Stegastes partitus | reverse complement strand
TTTCTATCAGTATTTCTACTGATAAAAAAAGCCATTATTGTTATTTCCATACAGAGAAATTTATCTCACAATCAGAACTAGTACTTATGTAGTTATATTTGATTTATTTTTCTTTAAACGGCAGCACAATCCCCTTCACTGTTGTAACGGTGCCCCACTGTGGGATTAATAGATGTTTATCATGAGGACAAAACAAGATAAAGGCTAACTGTATTTCTTTAGGTATCAGATGAACATATTGTGAATCATGAGAACATCTTGGCCCCAATGCGGATACAAGTGTCTGTTATTAAATGAGATGCTTCATGACCTTGGCCTGTGACTTTATTCCACGTTCACGGCGTTCAAACAGGAAATGTACCTGCGCTCATTTTCACAGCGGTGCGACGCGACGTGATGGATGCAGGACGACGCGCAGGTGGAGGAGCCTTCATCAAGGCGCATGGGGCCGACGGGTGCAGCTCTGCAGCCTGGAAACAGAAGGTGCGAGTGAATAGATGCCCACATGTACCGACACAGAGAGAGAGAGGGGGAGCTGTAAATAGAAAGAGAGAGAAAACCAGGCCTGAATGCTGTAATGCAGCCATGAATAAGAGATGCTTTGAATGCAGCTTTGTTGATGCACACACACACACACACACACACACAATCTCACACACACACAACTCAGCGTTCCATTAGAGGAAGCCCAGGCCATTAGGAGCTTTATCTTCTTTGTGTGGGACATCACTGACAAGACTCTCCATCCTGCCTCCAGCACACACTCTAAAACAAACTTTTAGCATGCAGCAGCCCTCCTCCTCTTCCTCCTCCTCCTCCTCCTCCGTCCCTCCGATGCAGATGGTTTTAACTGCGATCGCGACAGCAGCCTCTCCGGTCCGTTTTCAAAAGGCCGTCCCCTCCTTTCATGCCTCAAACAGCTGACAGCGTTCACTAAACATCTCTGCCAGGCTGTCCGAACGCGCAGCTACGGGACGTTTCATGGTGTCACAGCGGCTCATTCACAAAACGCTCTGTGCAGATCAGCAGGCCTGTGATGGCTGACGGTGTCCTCCTCCTTCTCAGAACATCAAACATGCATCGAATGTGACGGGAAAATGTTTTACTGGGTCATAGCGGCTGCGTCTTCTGTCGACACAACGCGTTTTATACCGAGAAGAAGAAGCTGCACACATTGTGGTTCTGTCTCACTTTACAACTCCTCAGGAAGGTGGTTTAAATGGATCGCACTGGGTTTCTATATGAAAGAAGTCGTGTTTTTTCGAGCATTTTACTGTCTTTCAGCTCATTATTTTGGTTTTTGGGGCGACAGCTTTACTGTTCGGTTGTAAACTTCTGTTAAAATCCCTCTAAACCGAGCTGACACGATGTCAAATGATTTACAATGGTGTACAGTAAGTACAGGATGTGTAAATAAGCAACTGCTTGAACAGGCAATGGCTGCCGCTACAGCTCACCTGGTTGAGTTGGCGACCCACGTACAGGCACTAAAGTCCCCGATGCAGCGGTCGTGGGTTCGAATCCCGCTCATGGCCCTCTGCTGCAAGTCCTCTTCCCCTCTTTCCTGTCTCTCTGTCTTGACTATCCTTTCCAATAAAGGCCCAAAAAAACAACTTTAAAAAGGAAAAAGCTTGTCAGGCAAACTCACAATCCTGTCTTAAAAACATTTAAACTGCATTCTCATTTTTGTTTTGGAGAAGAGGTGAAGTAGAATAACTATTAAGTTTCCATGTATCTGTGTCTACAAGGGATAAAACTGTTCGCGTGCTAATGTAAGCGTTAAATCAAAGCCTCACGTAGTCGGACTTTTCAACAGAAAACTGGTTCGGTTCTCATTTCCCTCCACTGTTGTGGGAATTCTGACTAAAAATCCGCGACTAAAACATCAAAAGAGATTCGCAGTCGGATGCGAACTGACATGAAGTCAACATCAGCAACATGAATGGGCGTGTCCTAAACAAACAGGCTAAATGAGGAACATGTGTGTGTTCCTGTTTACTACTTTTCATGGACATCTGCTAAATTGCCCCAAAAGGTGGAGGGCTCAACTCGGAAAGCAAACCGTGTGCAGAACTTGCTGAAGACGTGTCGTGAACTGGCCCCTACTGGACTTGAGACTAGAGCTGGTGCTGCTGATGAGTTACAGGGTGTTGGGTTCTGTGGGTTTCTTAAAAAACTGGTGCATCCTGTAGGTTGAAAAGTCCAAACAGAGCTTTAGTTGCACATCCTTCAGGCCCGGTTCTTTGACATACACACAGAACAATAAAGCTGCTAACTGAAACCAAAAAGACTTTGGTGCAAATGGTTTGTTTAGACAAGACCCCCCCAAAAATGGTTCTTTTAGATGCTGTACAAACCTGTGTTGGACCCAACTGGTTCAGTAGAAAACCCATTTTATATGGTTAATGTTTCAGAGTAATGAGTGAGTCTATGAGTGTTTTAAATTGAATTATTATTATAGGAAGGTTGGCAAATAGGTCATATATTTGTTGGCTCCTACTTTTAATCAGTTAAATCAAACACAGACGAGGACAAAAGGATGAAAAACATCCACAAAACCTTGGCACACAGTGATTAAAGTGACTTATATGCACACGTTTTCTGCTGTAGCGTCGCCCAGTTTCTATAAAGCGCACATACACAACTTTCTTTTGTTAGAAGCATTAAAAATGGAAAGCAGTTCTTCTGCCGCTTAAAAAACGAGCAAAGCCAAACGTACAGCTCACACACACACACACACACACACACTCACACACACAACAATGCATCCAGCTAAAAATAAAACCACCGAACAAACCGAACACGAGTCTAAAATTAAACAGACGCTTATCTTTCCACACAAACGTTTGACTCCGCCAGCGCGTGCAAACAAAAAAAAAAAAAATCCACAAAGCACACACACACACAAACACACACACATACGTGGCGGCGCACTTGACCTGGATACAGACAACAGGGTGGCGACTCTCCCCATTGACTGGGTCCATTAGAGGCCAAAGTGCAGCCGAGCCACATGCTGCACAGCCACAAAGAGACACAGTGGATTACACACAGAGAGACACCCTGGCACACAATAGACCAGGGCACGGTGCTGGTGGTTGGGGGGTGGTGGTGGTGGTGGATGAGCGGGGCAAGATGATGGTAGCAGCAGCAGGAGGCGGAGGACGGCGGGGACAGCAGAGGTTTAATCTGTTTTCATAAAGGGTCCATGTGGACACTGTAAACACGTCAACAGCTGGCCGCTCCGTGAAAACCGTCGTTTAATTCGGCTGATTGGAAACTTCGCGGCGAACAGACAACAGAAATAGACTTTTCAGGATTTGGTGCGGTAGAAATGAATGCTGGGAAGTTTGTGATGAGAAAGTCTTTGAGCTGGGATGGAAAAAAAACTCCCTGACTGGGACTTGAGGGGGATGCTTTTAGAAACGTCCTGTCTCGCTCTGATCCAAGTGAATTCCATCTATTTTCCTCATGTCTGTCCGTCTGTCTTGGTCAGTTAGTCTGTTTTTTAATTTTTTTTTCTTTGCAGTGATGTAAAGCCGAGGTTTCCGATGTGAGCCTCCATCTGCGTCATGAATTAATAATGAGTGCTGAGTAAGACCCTGTCTCTAAGTGCTGCTGCTGCTGCACCAAACATCCCTACTCACATCTGTGTGTGTGTGTTTGTGTGTGTTTTCCAGTTTTTAAACAAGCTCCGCCTCTTTGCACGCGAGCAGAAGCAGCTCACTATTCACGGATTAATGCCGGCAGGTAAATCGAACGGTCACGTTATCGAGACAAACGAGACAGAGCCGACAGAGGAGGAGACTGAACCACTGTGAATGACTCCAGATGAAGAAAGATGAGCTTTGATAACGAGGAGGAGAGAGTATTTTTATCGTTATGATTCATCACATTTGAAGAAAAGGCCACAACAACAACAAAACTAGAATACCTAAGAAGTAAGAATAGCTCACAGAAGGTTCCTGCAGAGTGACTGTTAATACCTGGAGAGTGTAATTCTACGGTGCTTGAAGGAACACTTTTGCTGCAGAGAGTCAGATTCGTAGAATAATGCCACTATCATGTCTGTGTATGAGGCTGCAATCAACACCTTATTAGCTTAGCTTAGCACAAGGCACCTAAAACGAGGGGAAACAGCTTGCCTGGGTCTTTTCAATTTTCACAAAATCCACCTACCGCCACCTCTAAAGCTTACTAATTAAATCCTTAAGCCTCAGGCAAGTTTCTTTTTAATTTCTTTCCTGAAAAAAAAAACAACAAAAAAACACACAAATTCAATCAGTAACAGCTCCACAACTGTGAAGTCAAACTTCAAGAACCTTGGGCTCCGTGGACAACAGACAACGTTTGTCACATCACCAGGCCAGAGTGCGATTCGAAAAGCAATAAAACTACTCACTCGTCATCCATCTCTTTGTAGCTTAAAGTTGGTCGCTAATGGATGATCCAGGCTCTGGTTGCCAAGGTAACCGTGTATTTCCTATGGCAGGGTGACATGGCCAAAAATATTTATCACGATATAAATGAGAAAATTTGCGATAACGATATAGCTGATGATATAACTGACACTAGACAAAATACTTCAAAACTTCATTGGTGCAAAAAAAACATAAAAAATAAATTCTTTTCCATTTAACAAGCAGCTGTTTTTGATGTGTATTAAAGCTGTATTGTACCAAAATCAATAGTGCATAAGTTGTAAATGGCTTGCTGACAATTTGTTTAATCAGAAGGAATTTCAAATAGAAATGGGCTGAAAAATCCTGAGCATAACAATGCATAGTATCCACAAAAGTAAAGTAGAGTCGCTTTGCTTTGGCAAATATTCAGACAAACGGGGTGGAAGTGGGCAGAATGCACAGGCAGTACTTGGCTGCTGATGCCAGTTTAGGATAGCGGTCACAGTTCTGTTTCCACCATCAGGTGGTGGCGGGCGACTAGTTGGATCTCAATATCACCACAACGATCGAATATTCCAACATTCGGGTCCAGCCCGACTGTGTCAGTCGATGCACTGCATTCGCCCTCCTCCTTAATTGCTGCCATGCTTTGCTTCTTGCTCCGTGTGCATCAGACCGGACAAAAACAACAGCACATGCGCGTTTCATATCATCCCCTGACATTACACCGGTATTACCAGCCCTAGTATTTCCCATATTGAATGCTTCAGTGTGAAACTGGCTTGCTGACGCTTCAACAGTGACAGCTCACCTACATTTAATTTATTTTAGCTTAGACATAATACAGTTCATAGATCAAACTTGCAGCTTTTTTAGATACATGAATTGCAGTTTGTTTTTTGTTTTTTTGTAACATGCAATGTTCCATTCTGATGTGCATGAAGTATTAGGAACCAAAGCNTTCCATTCTGATGTGCATGAAGTATTAGGAACCAAAGCTGTGGACATTAGCTCCTTGTTAGAAACGCTTGGTGATGGCGTCTTATGTCAATCACAGGTATCCCTTGCTTTCGTTGAAAGTCACTAGAATCATGATGACCTTGGTACCATTGCACTTCATGCAGCTAATGGTTATTTTACCTCTCATGTCTACATGTGGCAGAATTTCACTGACCTTCCACAGTCTCTGGTTGTCATATTGTAGCTGGTTTCTTCCTTTCTGTACGCTCCTTTATAAACAGCCAGTCAGTAATGCTATTTGATCTGCTTTAAAGATTCTCAACGGAGCTCTACCAAATTGGAAGCAACAGAAATTAAGCACAAACTTTCTCAAAATTGCAGCTGGATGCATTTTATTCAAGAATCCAGCCTGGTGTCAACCCTCTCAGGTTACGCTAAACAAATCAAATTAGTACACTGTTAAAATGGTAAACCATATCATTACATCATTTTATACTGTGCTGAATGTGATATTTTCATCAAAATGGGTTCATCAGTTGTTCTTTTATGATCATTTAAGCCAAGACAGTCTGAGGATAAGTGGTGTCAGTTCAGTCGAAGACACTAAAAACACTTTCCTTAATCTCATTACTCAGTACAGTGAACTGGAGAAAGACATATCACACCAACACTTTCTTTTCTGCTGATGACAAAAACAGCCCAACCTTTAGCTACAGACTCCTTCTACTGTCACTCCTTCATGCCATTATCCATTGTTATTCATAATTCTCTTCCCCTTTGTTGTCTACCAGAGCCCTTGATTCAATCACCTTTGTTCTCTTACCATCTGTCATTGATTAGCAACTATACACAAACCAACCATTATTCACTTCTGTATTTCTGGACACAGCCCCCTCCCTGCCCTCTGACCGTCCCTATAAAATGTGTACTCTGCAAATGTTCTGGGTTGCCTTACCCTTGCAGACTCACGCTCTGTGTCGGTAAACCCACCGGATACCAATAAACAACCCATTACAGCGAGCTTCAGAGGACTACGAGTGAATTTTCTTCAGCACATGTATATTTCTGGTAGATATTGATCATCTACACCATTAAAACCACTAAAAGGGGAAGTGAATAACATGGAGTATCTCATTGCAATGACACCTGGAAAGGGGTGGGATATATCAGGCAGCAGGCGAACAGTCGCTTCTTGAGGCTGAACGGTTGGAAGAAGGAAAAATGGGCACCGTGAGGATCTGCGAGACTCTGACATGGTTCAAATTGAGATGGTTCGATGACCAGGTCAGAGGATTTCCAAAACAACAGGTGTTGTGGGGTGTAGTTAGTACCAAAAGTAGTCAGAGGATGGACAAACTCAAGACATAGTTATGGGTATTCACGAAATGTTGTGAGGAATGAAGGTTGGCTAATGGGATCTGATCACAGAAAAGAGCTACTCTGGCAGAAATTAATGAAAACCTTCATGCTGCTATGAAAGAAAAATGTCAGAACATACAGAGCATCACAGCTTTCTGTGTGTCTGTCAGTGTTTCCATGCCGACTCCTGTCCTTCATCAACGTAGGCCACCTTCTTCCTTTGAAGGTGTCCTGGTTTGATGGGTGTCCTTCCGATCATGGAGATGTTGGGTGCGTGTACATCATTTACCTGGAGAAGAGATGGCAGCAGGATGCAACATGGGTGGACCACCTTCTTCTGGGAAACCTTGGGTTCATGTCTGTGAAGATCCCCAGTCATCCAGGTCATGGTTATTCTGGTAGATAAATCGTAGCAGTTGGATTTGCTTGAGTTCCTTGAAGATGTTCCACCTCTCATCCAAGAGGCTTCATCAGTTCTGACTGAGTAGTTGGGAGTTCCAGATACTGATATCCTTAAGGAGCCATTAACACCATTGAAACCAAAACTCAGGTGTTAATGGCTCCTTAAGTATATAAGTATCTGGAACTCTCTACTAGTCAGTCAGAACTGATGAAGCCTCTTGGATGAGAGGTGGAGCGTCTTCAAGGAACTCAAGCTTGGGTTCATGTTTTGCCACCTGTGACGAAAACAACACTATTAGCCAGAAGTCATACATGGAATTTGTTCCACTAAACGATAAAGATGAGCATGCTGAATAGTATTGTGCATATGAGGATTTTCACAGTGCTGATAAACGCACTTAAGAGTAACGTAAACAACTAAAACCCATTGTAGTCAGTGCATCAGCGGGTCAGTTAAGGATAATTGCACTCATACATTTGGTTCCACTTCTCTCTGTTTACTATATTTGGCATGACTAAATACGTATATATATTTATAAACCATCTCTGGTTTAAAGTTTCTGATCACCGTCTCTAATGGAGCATCTGCTGCAGGACGTCTAATCCCAACACACATGTACAGAAGAACATGGTATGCAATCTCAGAGCGGCGTGTGCATTTACACAAAGAGCTGTAATCTAATCTAATCTAATCCAGACCCTCTCTACCGGCTGTGAGCGTTCATCAAATATGTCACACCATAAATGACATCAGATTAATGGGAAATGGGTGAAAGAGTGTTGACATCCTGGATTAGAAAACGCCCATCAAATGCCTGACAGCAGAAGGTGTTTCCAGAGTTTTCTGTGCAGAGAGAGGTTTTTATTTGCCTCTGTACTGGTTCAATCCAGTTTACTAAGGGAAAAAGGCAGTTTTAACTAACAACCAGCAGCACAAGACAAAACTAAGAGTATACAGCCATGCTAGCAGCTCTGTAGGGCTGTACTTGAGCAAAAATGAGCTTGTAGCCGAATGCTAAAATCAGTAAGCTAACCTTATCTTCACATAGTTGCAGACCAAGTCCCTTCCTCCAAGACAACGGCACTTCCCAATGGCAACAGGACAATCCACCTGCCACACTATACAAACAGTACTGGAAAAGCTTGAGGAACATGACAAAGAGCTCAAGGTATTAAACCAGCTTCCACACTTCAGAGATTCCCATCAGATCGAGCACCAGTGGGATGCACCAGAATGAACCTAATTTACAGAGGTCTTAACCTGCAACCTAAAGGACCCAAAGGATCTACTGCCAACGTCCTGCTGCTAGACATCACAGGAAACCCTTCAGAGTCTTGTATCCCTGTCCTAATGCGGCAAAGCCGGAGAGACCGACACAATATTAGATGGATATAACGTTGTGGCATCGAGAAATCTCCACAAAGCAGAATAGCTGCACATATAAAGACACCAAAACCATGAACATTACCAGAGCTGCAGGATATTTGGTTTTGGAGAGGTTATGTTTGGCTGCTCCTCAAAACCTTTCGCCCAACACGATCCTCTTCAAATTCACCACATTTTTCATACTCGAACCACAACAGAATAATGCATCCACAACCACTCGATCCCAAACCATTAAAATGTATTTCATCATAGATTATTTAAATGGAAATGTGATATTTCTGCTGGGTTGCACTCTGACCAGAGAAATGTTAACACAGGAGTTTGGACTTGGCCAATAATCGACCGACTACGGAATAGATTTGAGTTACAGAAAGTATGAATTTTTGAATTCGATATGTTAATGTAAACCCCCGCAGGGCTGTTTCCTGTCGGCTCGCATGCAGTGAATGTAGCGTAAGTGCACGACCCGGAGCAGCAGCAGTGCAGCTCTTTAGTTGACCTTCTGCCTTCTGCTCTTGGGAATCAATAGAGTGTCAAGAAGGAGGGAAAAAAAAAACCCTTCAAGGTTTTTCTAGGACAGCCAGACAGCCAATTTCCTGGTCATTTCACACCTCCTGTGTAAGTGGTTGATCACCTCTGCTCCCAGCATGCACTTTGGCTCCAGCAGCAGCAGCAGGTACAGGAAATCATCTTTCGTCCAGTGGAAATGGATTTTTTTTTTCTTTCTTTCCAGGGGGACTTTAAAGAGTGGCGGACCGTGACCCTGAGAGGTGAAGGGGACTAATTCCATCTAGCTGGCATCCTGGTATCACCACTCCCCGAGACGCTCACAGCTCTTAATGGAGCCTGTAAAGTGAATCTGTTAAAGTCGGGGGAGGGCATTTCTCCCTCCTGGATTTACTCGGTGCAACAGAAACGATAAATTTCACGGTTCATGTTCGGAGAAATGTCACCGAAAGCACATAAAAGCACATCTGTTTAGGTTAAAAAAAGAAGGAATAAAGCGATATTGGAATACAATAATGATGCAATTACTTCAGTCTAAAGTGCAGTCTGACTGTTGAGAAGCTGCAAGCTCCTGACACTGTTCACTAGCTTGAAAACTGGGGGCGGAACTCCTGAGTCCCTCACCGGGGGAAGGAATTGATGGAGTGAAACCAGATCAGTGTCTTGGGACGACATCTTACATGACTGGGTGTGAATCTGAGCATGATGGAGCAGCGGTGACGGGGATGGGGGCTGCCACCAGGCTCTCTGCTGTCATGAAAAATACAGAAATGTGAGTAAACTAGGTCATCCGCTTTATTTTGTATTTTTTTGGAAACACTAGTCTTAGTTTACTCCAGTGCCAGGTGGTGTGACTGTTTGTTGCGTCGGTGTGCCCACATCTAGACTTCTAAAGGTTCTTACATTTTGTCGACTCTTGTGAGTTTTCAACACTATTTAATGTTTTGATCTTCCCATTTGTAAAGCTTGGTAATATACAAAGGGTGAGGAGGTGGGACAGGATGTACCTGCACAGACAAGATATCTAACTCAGAAGCATCCGAAGAAAAATGCACAACTTGGACATTATACTCCCATTAAATGTCAGGGTATCTGTGTGTATCAATCCCATACATATGAGCTATAGGTGCTGGACAAAATATAGCTTTAGAACAACATAAACATAGAAAGACTGTGTATTTTAACCCAAACCGTGATCCTAATTAAGTAGTTTTGTTGCTTAAACATACAAAAAATTAGACTTTAGTTAAAAAATAAAAATATAATTATGGTCCAAGATGTTGTGTCTCATCCAAATGTGGGCTTTTGTTCCTCTTTGTGATTAATAAAACATGACTCCATTATCATTAGATGGGATGAAATGGGGTTACTGAGCCACTAGACTTGACAGTATGTATGGGAACGATGTGCACTGATAGCGTCGACTAAACAACACGATCACATCCGAATCGGGTGCCAAAGATTGAACTTCACTAAAAGCTGCATCACTTGTAATTATTGTCCTGACACAACAGTCCATCAGAGCAGCTCCATGTCCACTGGGTTTAATACTGTTTTGATGTATGAATGTGGCTTCAGTGCATCCGGATTTTAACATCAGTGCATCAGTAAGTTGTCGACTGGTAATGAGAACCAGCAAAGCACAATTTAGAATCAAACATTTGTGTAAAGAAATAGACACATTTTTGGGGGGGAAACACACTTATTTGCATTACGACTGAGATTTAGATGGTGGTAGAAGATCTATAGTGTAAACTCTTATAAGTAATTTCCCAGACTGGGATAAATAAAGTATTTTTCTATTCTATTCTATTCTAAGTAAAAGCCCTGCATTCCAAAGAAAAGCATGTATACAGTCGTGACTCGATAATCCGACCCCTAACAATCCTAAACCTATAGCATCATTTACTAGCTACTTTATATTTCGTATTATTAATATTTATTTCCAAACCAGCTATGACAGCAACTGAGCCTTTAAAAAAAAAAAAAAAGCAGTAAATTTTTTTGCATCTGTAAAATTGAATTGCAAAACAGTGAAGTAGAAGAAGACGGTACGAAGCAAAGTACAAATACGTAGAGATAGTACTGAGGCAAAGTACTTGAGTAAATGTACTTGTATTCGAGTTACATTGACATCAGTTTAGTGTTCGTACCATACAGGTGAAGCTACACCCAGCAGCCAACAGCGCGGCTCTTGCGGTGAGTAACACAGTTTAAGCACCGACATCTCTTAAGCTCACTAATTAACACACTTTGCTTAATTTGTTAAAAAAAAAAAAAAAAAAAGCTGAAGTGTAAAAACGACAGTTCACAGTTTTACTGGAGATTTTGTGCCGAACTACTTCTTGACTGGGAGCAGTTGCCAGGCAACCGGCAGAGACTCGGTACCGACTGTAGTTTTACGCTCTGATTTTTTTTTCTGTACAGATTGAACAAACATAACATTTTAAATAGTGAGCTATAAAGGTGCTTTCAGGAGCCTTTAGGGAGAACCGGAGCTATCGATCCGCCTTCCTCCTCCAACATGTCGTCGTATCAGTCTGAGCATTAAGCAGCCTTTCAGACCATCATCTCAGTCAGACTCCACATTCGAGCCCCGACTCCCGTCTCATGTTACAAGACATCCGCTGACAGATGGTGCCGACGTCCTCACATCTGCTGATTCAGCACCGACTGGATTCTTTTTTTTTTTTTTTAGATGGCCGGTTCGGGCTCAACTCTGGGGCTGAAAGTCAATTACTGCGGCGTGATGTTATCATAGCAGGAGAGCAGTCTGGGTCGGACTTTGAAGAACGCTGCGCAGATAGCCGGCAGAGGATATCAGCTCTGAGTGCAAAAGCTGAACATGAGGGTACATGAGGCGGCCACAGAAGGCTCGCTTCAGACTGGTTTTCACCACGAGGACCAAACGTTTGGCTGAAAATACGTGCAGCGATCACATCTTCTAGCTCTAATGTTAAAGAACTAACAGACAGAAATCCTATAAATGTGATTTTTAGTGGTGTTCACTGTGTAGTTTTTGAGTCACCTGGTTGTTTTTGCTCTTCTGAAAATGATCCGTTGCTATCATTTCTTTCCCACTGACACCTGATTCAAGTCGTAGCTCTTAAATAGCACCTCCAGCTAAATATAGACCACTTTACTTCTTTATCAGTTATTTTATTTGACTTTATCGATTAATATATCAAACAAATAGCTGTAAATATCTAACAATCACAACTGAAGTCCAAACAGTGTTAGAAATAATTTGCTATTTGCCAATAAACTACCATTTATCTGTGTTAAGGCTCAATTTAATGCAAACATTTTTAAATATTTGTAGCACTAAAATAACTGCACACAACAAAGAAATATGAGATTAAAAAACTCATTGGTCTAAAAGCGGACTATAGCTAGCCAGAGAGACTTTCATATCGGCATGTTGTCGTTTTTAAAATAATCTTTAAAGTATAAAAGATGCTGTGTGTTGACCTGATTTGACCAGTAAGCAGCTAAATTCATATATCACACAAACTACTATATTTATGTAAGACGCACGACTAAAATCCATATATTAGGCTAAAATAATCAGAATTTCCTTTTCTCAGTGGCAGACAAGGCTATCACATGACACACTGTTTTTAAAATATAAAAAACATAAAATATATAAAAACATTCTCACTGATTTCACTGCAGAAATCTGTGCACAGCAGCTCAGCTGTTTGCCTTTAGAGAAGCGTTTAGGTTAATAAGGCGACGCTGGATGACAATAACCTGTCACAAGGTGTGAATAATGAACGAGGTGGCTGCTGCTGTGTCACCTGTGTTTAATGGCTCAGAGCCCCTGAATCCTGCCGCTGTGATGCTGCAGCTGTTTAATAAAGTCAAAGCAAAGACGCCGACACTCGAGTTCGCTGTGAGATAAGAGCGTGACGGCAGATTGAGCTCCGACAGGGTGTGATTTGGATATCAGGAGGTGGAGCTCCACTCTGGCCCAGTTCAACCCTGCCTGCATTTTAGCTCACGTTCCTTTCAGTGCATGAAGTTCCACTAAATCTTCTACTTTCCAACCCTTTAGCTCGTACCACAGCTTCACTCGGGGCCTGATATTTTAACCGACACTTCGACTTCATTCAGGGATTACACCTAAACTGACACTTCAGTGATTCTCCATTCAGTTACACTTTAATCGGCACTTGGATTTCACTCATGCTGAGGTGTTTTTGTCTCGTAAAGCCACACGTGTAAACCCCAGGAGCTTCAGCTTGTTTCTATCTCTGGCTACAGCAAAGCTCTCCAACTGGGCATGTGTGAAGAACACACGAGGAAGCCAGCAAACCAGGGAAGAAGAAACCAAAC
>NW_007579403.1:0-11056 GCF_000690725.1 Stegastes partitus | reverse complement strand
TTTTAACTCTTTCAAATGTTTCAGCCTTTCAGTAGAGAGCACGCGTCATTTATTCCCAACATTAAGCCTTTTCTAATTTTAGGGTTTCCCATTCTCTATTAATATGCTGAATCCAGCTATCATCCATTCTTCTGTGCAGGTTGCTGAATCGAGCGTTGTCCTTCTCAATGGGCCACCTGACCAGATGGAAATGAAGGACCGGTGTGCTGCCGGACTGATGAATTGTGCATGTGCATGTGTTTGCATTGTGATTTTTACAGAAACCGTCGGTCACTGTGCACCGTGTGGACATGATGTTTTAATGGTCCTTTAGAGGTTTAACCCCCTAAAAAAGCAGCATGAAAACGTTTTATGTTCTAATTATGACCCCGTTAGCTTTGTACTGGCATCTAGAAAGTTTGCTTTAATTTCTGATCTTTGTGTGAAAGTGAGTGAAGCGTGAATGGGAAACACTTGAGCAGAGATAGCAAGAACGGCTCGCAACGGATGTCTTTTACTAAAGCGAATCAGTGATGAATCACCCTCATGCATGAATCATACATCAATAATAGCCTCGTTTCACACATGATCCATGATGATAAAGACGCAGGAATAGAAACGCGAGGCAAAAATAGAGTCGGTCGGCCTTTTTGGGGGCGTCGCTTTACATCATTCTGTCCAGTAAGTTCCATGAAAATGAAGGTACGTCAAGAATATATTAGCATCTATGGAAAGTCCTTGAAAAAAGATGCACTGATTTATTAAAAAATCTACATTTCAGTCAAGACTTATCAATCATAAAGCACAGATCACAGCGCTAACACTTGCGTCATAGACCACATCCAGAATTCCTTCAAATCATCTCCAAACCTCCTGAAAACAAGACGTATCTGACGATTATTTTCATTTTGAATTAATCTGTGTATTCGTTTCTTGAGTAATTGATGAGTTGCTTGGTCTATAGTATGTCTGAAAATGTCGGACAGGGTTTCCAAAAGCCCAAGATGACGTCCTCAAACGTCCACAACACAAATATATTCAGTTTAGTGTCATAGAGAAGGAAAGAAACCAGAAAACTGTCGAATTTAAGAAGCTAGAATCAAAGAATTTAGACTTTTTTCCATAAAAAATGACTCAAACCGATTAATCGATGATCAAAACTGACTACCCAAATGGTGATTAATCGGTTAATTGTTGCAGCCGTAACACAGACCAGCCTGTGTTGGTAGAAAACATTCCTGAAAAGCACCAACAGCAGAACAAACACGGCTAAAAATATCTCTTTGATAAAAGTTGATCCACATTTGGCTGAAGACAAAATCAGACACAGACGGGTGATCAAGGGCGTCATCTTGGCCCAAATGAGTACAAACAGGTACAGCAGGGAGAATACGATGTGCAGAGAGGAAGAGGAGGATTTAGAACATCTCCTTTATGGGTGCGCCGTCTGCTCTCTGGCAGATCTGCTCCAGAAGTGTCTGAATTATGATACGGGTTTGGGTGATGAGCGCAAGTGGGTCTGTTTTTGTTTGGAAGGTTTTCTACAGAAAAGAAAAGAATGCAACTGTGACTGTAGCCAGACATAAAAACTCTCTGGCTTTTAACTTTGACGTACATAAGAACAGCATACAGCAGTAACGCTAATTACTTTCATACAGCATTTATTAGGAAAGCTAATTTGGCTGATGACAGAAAAGACCTTAAGTTTTTCTAAAGGTACATTTAAATATTTTAATGTTTGGTTCCTTAGCGGGCTGCAAGGTGGCTCAGTGGTTAGCATCGTTGCCTCACACCAAGAAGGTCGCCAGTTTGCGCCACGGTGAGGACACCTGGGATCTTTCTGCGTGGAGTCTCCATGTTCTCCCCGTGCAGCGTGGGTTCTCTCCGGGTTCTCTGGCTTCCTCCCACAAGGTCCAAAAACATGTTGAGGTTAATTGGTGATTCTAAAGTGTCTGTAGGTGTGAATGTGAGCCCACATCCCAAGCATTACTAATTATTGTTATTTACCAGACTGTTTGAGGGTAATTCGTGGCTACCTTGTAAATTAGCTGCTAGCAGTTAGCATAGCTTTAGTGGCTGTTTGAGTAGCTAATGTCCTGGTTTGTGTTCAGTTTTTGCATTTCTGAGACCTGAGGAGGCCGCATCGGACCTGAAATAGTGATAATGGGGCGGGGTGATATGAGCAAAAATATTTAGCGCGATATAAATGACAAAATTTGCGATAACGATATAACTGATGACGCTAGATGAAATATTTCAAAACTGCACAACTTTATTGGTGCAAATAATGTCATAGTTGGGGGGTGGGGGGAATATTTGGACCGATGGGGTGGAAGTGGGCGGGACACACAGGCAGTACTTGGCTGCTGATGCCAGTTTAGGATAGCGGTCACAGTTCTGTTTCCACCATCGGGTGGGGGTAGCGGTGGCGGCGGCGGGGGGAAGAGGGTAGCGGTGGGTGGTGGGCGAATAGTCGGATCTCAAAATTGCTATCTGGACACCACCACAACGACCGAATATCCCGATATTTGGGTTCAGCCCTACTGTGTTGGTCGATGCACTGCAGTCACCCTCCTCCTCGGTTGCTGCCATGCTTCTTGCTCCATGTGCATTAGACCGGACCAAAACAACGGCACTGCACAAATTTTATCATCCCCTAACATTACAGTGCATGGTATATGGTCCATCCCTAATCGATAATCTGTCAATGAAAATACCAACAACCGGCAAAAAGAACGCCAAACATCTGTATTCGCTCTCTCCCTGGTGAGATCAAACAAACTCTAGCTTTTCTTAAATGTCACATACAACCACCCCAAATATGTGGGTTGTTGATTTTTTTTCTTTTTTCCCCTCTGAGTGGAAACCTAAATCTGCCTACTGTGGATGGAGCTATAAGTGGCCATATTAGGGCAGAAATCCAGAATCTGGCAATGAGGGCAAAAAAAAAAAAAAAAGGGTCCACACACACACACACACACACACACGCGGGTTGAAGTCTTTCCTTACATGTCTGTACCTGCTCGCCTGGTCAACTCTCTGCACACACACACACACACACACACACACACACATTCTCTTCTCAGATGCGCACGCACGCACGCTCATATAGGAGGATCCCAGCAGAGCGGCGGCCAGTGAACGGCGGAGCGCGCACCGGACCAGTTGGTTAACTTGTCCTCCTCCTCCTCCTCCTCCTCCTCCTCTTCCCGGTTCATTCTCTCAGGCGGCAGCAGCAGCAGCAGCAGCAAACCGGGACTACCGGCTACCGGGCAACAAGAGTCTCCAGCAGCTCGTCCAGACAGCCTCAGACTGCTCGTCATCGTCTGTTTTCTTCGGGGTTTTTGTTTTTTTCTCTCTTTAACTCCGGAGACTGCGGATTTTAATCCTTGATCTTTGGATACCGACAGCGCACCGCCTCCCTCCAACAAGACCTGAAAGTGATTTGTTTTCCTTTTTTTTATTTTTTTATTTTTTAAATTATACAGCCAGGAAATTTCGGTCCAGCAGCAGCGGCGTCCCTCCGGTTTAACTGCAACCGGTCAGACTTGGAGAGAGAGAGAGAGGAAAAAAAAAAAGAGCAACAGCCTCCACCGGCGCATCCGTGAGGTAAGAGATGCGACTGAATCGAAACATTATGAGATTCTAGCCCCTTTATTTCCTCCCCCCCTTCCTCATGCGTCTTTATTGCACCGTTCCAGGCGTTTCTGAGGCAATAAGTCATTTTCGCATAAAACATGGAGGTCAAATTGACCTCAGAATGATCCATCTGCTGCCGTTTCCACCGGATTTATCCGTGCAGCTCTTCATTTTAGCTCCACTCCACCAGAAGTGCAACAAAAATCTGGGGTGGACCATTTCATACTTCTGTCCGCCTCCACCTACCCCACCACCAGCAGCACCACCACCACCCCTTCAACGCACAGGCACCTTGGTACCAGGCCATATGGAAACCCACGAATGTTACATAAAACTTCTCCTCTGCACTTCCTCCTCCTCCTCCTCCTCCTCCTCATCCATCCGTCTTCCTCCTGCTCCTCTGGCCTCATGTGACCCCCGTTTTTAAAGATGCTTGTAGTTTTGGGGCAGCGTTTGCAAAGTGACTGGAAAGTTGTTCTCGGCAATAATGCATCACAAGCGGTTCTGCATGATGAATGAATTTAAATATTCCAATATGCAGCGATATCAATAAATAGCTGCTCCCTGTGACTCCGGAGCCATTTATAGATGATGAGAAAACGGGCCCCTGGACATGTAAACGGCTCCCAACCCCACCTAGATACAGCCTCAAAGGTGATCGCTGAGTGGCTGCTTCACGCCTCTTTGCATCTTCTCGTTGTTCTCATCTCCTTCTGGTCTATTTGCATCCCATCGTATTTGATGTGCGTCCCCTCGGTGGTTGTCTTGTGGTCGTTTAGTTTGTCTGTTGTGATTGTTTTTCATCTCTTTGAGGCCATTTTGCATCCCGTGGTATTTGATTTGCGTCTCGTTGTGGTGGCCTTGTGTTGCTTGACATCTATTTGTGGGTATTTTACGTCTCTTGGGGTTGTTTTTTGTTCGTTTTTCGTCATTTAGTGTCTCCTTGATGCCGTTTTTCATCTCTTTGGGGTCATTTTGCATCCCGTGTTGTTTGATTGGTGTCTAATGCTTGTTTTGCTTCCCCTTGTGGTTGTTTTACATCTCTTCAGGGTTGTTTTTGCTTCTCTTTGTGGTCATTGTTTCGTTCGTTTTTTGTCATTTAGTGTCTCCTTGATGCCACTTTTCATTTCTTTGGGGTCATTTTGCATCCCGTGGTGTTTGATTGGTGTCTAATGGTTGTTTTGCTTCCCCTTGTGGTTATTTTGCATCTCTTCGGGGTTGTTTTTGCTTCTCTTTGTGGTTGTTTGGCTTCTCTTTGTGGTCGTTGTTTCGTTCGTTTGTTGTCATTTAGTGTCTCCTTGATGTCGTTTTTCCATCCCCTTGGGGTCATTTTGCATCCCGTGGTATTTCATTGGTGTCCTGTGCGTCTTTTACATCCCTTTGTGGTTAATACTGCATCTCTGGGGTTGTTTTTGTGTCTCATTGTGGTCGTTGTTTTGTTTGTTTGTCATTTATTGTTTGCTTGATGCCGTTTTACATCCCTTTGGGGCCATTTTGCATCCCGTGGGATTTGACTTATGTCTCGTTGTGGTTGTCGTGTGTCACCTGTGCTTATTTTGCATCTCTTCAGAGTTGTTTTTGCTTCTCTTTGTAGTTGTTTTGCTTCTATTTGTGGTCGTTGTTTCGTTCGTTTGTTGTCCTCTATTGTCTCCCTGTTGTCGATTTTCATCTCTTTGGGGTCATTTTGCATCCCGTGGTATTTAATTAGTATCTCGTTTTGGTTGTTTTGTGTCTCTCGGTGGCCATTGTGCATCTGTTTGCAGCTGTTTCAAGTCTCTCTGTGGTTGTTTTGAATCCTATAATCACAGTTTTGTCTTTATGTCGTTATTTACATATCTTGGTATTTGTTTTACGTCTTAGTGGTCGTTTTGACTCTCCTGGTGCTTATTTTGCATCTCATCATAGCTTTTGTTGTCTCATTATGGCTGTTGTGTCTTTGGTGGATCAACTCTTTGTTGTCATTTTGCACATCTTGTGCTTCATCTCTTTTTGCGGCGGTTGTTTTGTGACCCTGTGTGATCATTTGCATCTCTTTCGGGCCCATCTTTTCCAGTCTTTCCTCTCGTTATGGCAGTTTTTTTCTTTCCAACACCACTGTGTCGGGGTGGGTTGGTTCGTGGCCCCCTCCGGCCCCACCCCTGCTCCTCAATCTGTTTTCCACCCTGTTGGTATCTGGCATACTCACACCCACAGACATACACGCGAATTCCATCCAGTCCAGTTCTGTATCGATCACATCCCATTGATCGGATGTTTTTCCCCCCATGCAGACAGGGCCGCTCTGGTGCGATATGAGCTGGACTGGTCCCAGCCACTTCAGAGCTCATTGATGTGCCGAACGGATCAGCCGGTTGTAAAAGCTCAAACATCATCTGTCAGCATCTGGCATTTATTATCCCTCAGCAGCAGCAGCAGCAGCAGCAGCATCTCCTCCTCCGTTTAACGACAAGGAGCTGCTGCTTCTTTCTTTCTTAGTCTCCACTCTCAGCTGGTCAGAGGAGCTCTGCCTGTTCCTTTCTATTTTTAGCCTCTATTTACAATGCAGTAGCTATAGAGGCAAGAAGAGTCTCTCACTCTGTTTCCAATCATCTGTCTCTCCCTGCCTCTTATTTATCCTCCTCTGTCGTATCTCCCCGCTCACCTCTTTCTCCCACCTTTTGTTTTGCGTCCCTTCGGCTTCCCGGTTTAACCTTGAACCACGATCGTGGAAGTCAGAGGGAAGCGTTGGTTAGCAGGCTGCCACCTGCACACACTCATGCAGAACATGTGAGGCTGGGAAGATAGCAGAGGAGGACAGGGGGTAAAGGTTAATCTCTGGATGCTTTTGACCCAAATCACTATGCGACCTACATATCCTCCCCTAACACCACCACCACCCCACTTTCCCCTCCACACACCCACCCAAACATATCTTTTGACAGGCGCCGCACACACACAAATAGCCTCGTTGATGCCGGGCTACAACGACAGCAATTCCTAAAGCCCGGCGAGTTATATTCTGCTTGTGACAAAATGCGGCGAAGCTACGGAGGACAAAAAAAGTTTGATTAGAAGTTCTCTGAAAATACTTTAAGAAAGAAAATGTAATTAACTTGTTCTTCGTCTTTTATAATACTCGAGCATAATCTTGAGGCAAACTTGGCATCCCTTCAAGGCGAGTGTCCCAGTTTAGACTTACAGCTCCGTAGACGCCTCAGTAATCACTGCGAAGACGCCCACACGGCAAATAAATGGTCACATATCGATGCTCTGAACTCTTGACCAACATTTATTGCTCTGAACACAGATGTTCTTTAATTTGCGTTTGAGGACGTTAGCTATCTTTGACTGATGATGTAGCAAGCTTACATCTATGAGTTACTGAGACCACTGCACTATGTTCACGTCGCCTCTTCCGTTCATCTACATTTACAACCACAAAGGTTATCTGGCTACAGGAGAATCAACGAAAAATAATCCAGCCACCACCCTTACTCCATGTGTTCTAAGATAAACTGAATGGCCGTTATCGTCTCTCTGTTGCTCTGCTCGCGTCCATCTATGGGTCGACTTCAGTCCATTGAATCGTGGAAACAGATGCACAAAGACCGGAGCAGAACGGACACTAGTGAATGAGAAAATTTGCGATAACAATATAACTGAGGATATAATTGTCGCTAGACAAAATACTTCAAAACTGTATGGACGGTTTCATACTTGGTGGGTGTATAGCAGTGGGTGAATACTCGGACCGACGGGGGGAAGGAAGTGGGCGGGACGCACAGGCAGTACTTGGCTGCTGATGCCAGTTTAGGATAGCCGTCACAGTTCTGTTTCCACCATCAGGTGGTGGCGGCGGGCGACTAGTCGGATCTCAAAATTGCTATCCAGACTCCACCACAACAACCGAACACTCCGATATTCGGGTCCAGCCCTACTGTGTCGGTCGATGCACTGCAGTCGCCCTCCTCCTCGGTTGCCGCCATGCTTCTCGCTCCATGTTCATTAGACTGGACGGAAACAACAGCACTGCGCATTTCACTCAAATTTTATCACGATATTTCAATTTCATATCATCCCCTAACATTACACTGGTGTTACCGTGCACAGTGTGATACGGCCCAGCTCTACCTTGAAGTTCTCATTTGTAGTGTTGCACTATTGCGAATGGACCATATAAAGACTGTAAACCTGGTCCCAACAGGCACAGGTTGAGTGGCCCAAATGGTAAAAGGCTCATGAGCCACACAGAGGCCTGATAAATATGAAGTGACTGTTAAACAAGTTCATCAACGTGCTACAAGGAGCTAATGAGAAATTACCCTAAAGAGATGCAAAACAAGAAACAACTACACGCACATGCAAATTCACACACAAGACTAAAGATTACTTCAGATGTCAAACGACCAAAACAACGACACGAGATGTGAGATCACTACAAAGACGTCAGAGAGACTCAAAACAACACAAATCACACAAGGAGATGCAAATTTCACCCCAAAAACACACAAAACAACTTAAAAGACATGCAAAACAAGAAACTGCTCTGAGAGAGATGTAGGATCACTGTAAAAAAGACACACAAAACCACCGCACAGAGACTCAAAACGACTACAAATGATGCTCCGGCTTTCGGTTTGACTGTCTTTCACTTATGACGCATTTGACGCATCAGTGCCCAGGGGCACATTGTCTCATTATCCAGCCATGGGCGCAGGCCAAACTATACTTTCCACATCTGTTCCATCAGAGAGAAGAGGTGGAGCGATGTAAATTTGTCACCTGCTCTCAGCTGAACTGCATCCGTTTTCGAAAATACATAAAGCGCTTTATCGTCTATGCATCCGTCTAGTTTATGCCACTTATCTGGATCCACTTTGTGACGCTTGACAAAGATGTTTTCCAATAACTGCATCCTCCGGCTCCTCCTCCTGGAAGCCGGCCAGCTTCCCCTTTGCTTTCAGTTGGATGACAGGTCTATTTAATGCCTGTACAGCTGATGCGCCGGTTGACCTACACTTAAACTGACTCCGTGTTCTCTTGTACTAACCTACGGTGGCGGGCTCTCATGACGCTAAAGGTTACCGGCATGTTTTGGTGTCGGGGCCACTTTTTTAACAGACTCAGCTTCGGTTTGCGGGGAATTTTTCTCACGTTGCCACAAAGTAGTTATCGTCCCGAGAGAGGATTTCCTCATTTTCAAATCCAGATTGCTGCCCAGAGAGTTGTGAACGAGGTCCCGGGGCGGTTCGGCTCCCTCTCTAGATACGCAAACTCATTACAAACCCGAAGGTGAAATGCTTGCGTCAGACTCGGGAGGTGCTGACTCTCATCCCCGCTGGCTTCACGCTCAAGTGCGTTCGGCCTCGTTCGCGCAGGAGGTCACGGTCCGATGAAGCCGGCAGAACTACATAATCAGCAAAAAAAAAAAAAAAACAGAAACGCTTTTAGCCTCGTCAATTAACTAACAGCAACAACAGTGCGGCGGGGTTTGGGTGTCGGGCATGAATGTGAGTCTGCGGCTCGATTCACTTCAGACCACTTGTGTGTTTCCACGGTGTCGCTCGCCAGAAATCTTCACATCAACACGGCAGTCAAAAGCCAGCACATCCTCACCACATCCTGTGTGAACAAGAAGCTTTATAGACTTTCTCCTCGCGGCAGATGGTGGAACGCCAGAGAGGGAGGAGGAGAAGAAAAAAAGACTTCCGACATGTTTATCCTTTTTAGAACCTTTGAGGAAGCCGAGGTCTTCCCTGCGACAGTAAGCAGACGAGGGCTAGAGCGATTCTATCAAGAGGGGTCAGTGACGTATCGGTGGTTTTAATACACTTCACAAACGCTATTAAATGTGACTGCTGGTTTAGACAATATGCGGCGACTTTGGTTTGGTTTTTATCAGCAACGACCATAATTGGACATGAGTAGCTCCTGGCTGGGTTACAAAGAAAGAAAGAGAGAGACGCTGCTAATGTGTAGAGCAATGGATTAACCGTTTCAGATTTGTGAAAGTGGACGGGGAGCACTTAGTGAGGAGGCATCTGTGGAAGACAGCAGGAGACGGACTGAAAACAGATATCAGAGAAAGGAAGGCGGCGAGAATGCAGCCGGGGGGGAGAGCCGCCGGAACTGGAACAGCAGTAAGGCACATGGCGGTACAATGGTAGGGTCTTTCCGTTATGGACGTTGCGTGGCGTCAAAGGTTTTCTCTGGCACATTTGCAGAGAATAAATGTATGTATTTCCATGCAGAGTAATTTGAGAAGAAGAGGGAGGCAGGACGAGGGAAAAGGTAAATGTAAAGATGAGCGAGAGGGGAAAAAAGGGAGGACGACTTTATTTTAAAAAGCATTTGAAGAGTTCATTTGCAAAAAACTCCATCTTCACAAACCTTCAGAGCTTTTCCATCATCCACCTGAGACAATGTCAAACTTAAGTTATCTCTGCTTTTGTCATTTCTACTGAGTTTGATTGATCTTATCTCAAGCAAACAACAACAAATAAAGTTTTCTGAAAATCTACTTAAATGGAGTTATCTGTTTCTGCAAATGAACTCTTCATTTTGACTCCTTGTTGAGTGCATTTATGTAAATAGATTTCATTTCTGATTTTATATCATAGGAATCAACTAATTTTAAGATCGTTTCGTTAGCCCGTTAGCATAACGCGCTCCAAGATGACGGCCACTTTCGTAAATAAGTCCCTCAGCTTCCTGTTTCTGACCGTGAATGTTTTGGACACTTTATTTGGAGGCACAGAACATCCAACTGTGTTCCCCTAGTTGTCATTTATTCCACTAATCTGCAACAGCAAATACATTTTGACGTGTTTAATCTTATCTTATGTGATGATTATGAACAATGTAAACGTGCTCGAAGCTGCAAAGCGGGTTTTGTATCCCGGTAACCATAAACACAACTAATCATGCGATCGACTAAACCTAAACTGTGGATCAAGATTTTGCTCCAATAGTTTCTCATGTTTGCCCACCCCTACTGCATCACGTTTATTTAAACTATATAATGTGAAAAAGAAGGAGAATATCAGAAACTACAAAATAATACTAAACACAGCACAACATTGCCTTTCCTTCATTTTCACCTCTTTGTTACGCCCTTAACTTTAAAAAAAAAAGCTCTAAAAACAGCCAGAATTAGCAGCTATCTTTCGAACATAGAGGAGCATTTATCAGCTTAAGAGACAAATATACAGTTGATGGCTACGAGCATGATATCACGCTACAAGTCTGATGATTAAGCTGCATGTCTAATTTAAAAAATCTCACTTTTTGTCCTGAACTACACCACGGGATAACATCTGAGCAACACAAACATCAAACCGACGAGGTATACGAAGTGTTATTTTGAAGTATTCTGGCAAGCATGAAGTGATGTTTAGCTGCATACAGTGTCCCACCACCTACTGCATTTACCTCCCACAGAAGAGAATCTACAGCAAAA
>NW_007579402.1:142409-150453 GCF_000690725.1 Stegastes partitus | reverse complement strand
CTGTCTCGTCTTGCTTTTAGTTTTTCTTCTTGTAATTCTTTTTCAACTTTTTTGTTGAGGCAACAGCCATTTAACAAAATGAGATATCCTTGCCTCGGAGCTCTTGTTTTAAAGATACGTCAATTGAATGTGACGCGTGGCACAGCTGCATTTTCTGTCTATTGTTGTGTCACATCCTGCTGGTGTGTTTTGATCCCTGTCAGATGAGCACCATCATAATTCAATTCACAATCATGTGGGGAGAATGTACAGTTGTTAAACACTTCTGTCTACTGCATCTGGTCATATTTGCAAGTATCTAAACCAGCATACTTTTGTGATTCAAATCAAATCCAGTTTATCGTCATTGTGCTGTACATACACAGTAGTATGAGAGAGCGTTTCTCCAGGATCCAACAGCTTAAAGCAATTTAAATAAAGAATGTATTCAGTATTAAAGGTTCTGACCCTCTGTGCAGTTCAGAGACATACGTCATGGTGTCTCACTTGAGTTTTAACAAGCCTGAACCTGTGAGAGCGCAGACAGGTGACAGCTCGTGTCGCGCTACCGACTGCAGCAGTCAAAAGTTTCAGGAGTGTCCTTATGCTGAAGTGGTACAGTCCAGGTGTTGCATACTGCATCAAACAGTGTGAGGGCGGCAGTACTACACACCAAAGGTACAAAGAAAAGTATGTGACTCTCAGGTTCTTCTTGTAGTTCTTCTTCTTCCTTTACGACGTGTTTTTGTTTCTCTTCTTGTCGTTCTTCATCTTGTTCTTCTTAACTGTGGCTGCTGTGGTGGATAAAAGAGAGCAGGTTCCGTGATGGGATCGTGATCCAGAGATCGTGATCCGGAGGTCGTGATCCAGAGGTCGTGATCCAGAAGTTGTGATCCAGAGGTCGTGATCCAGAGGTCGTGATCCAGAGTCCGGCTCCTGAGTGTTCGATCATTTATCTGCCTTGTTTTCCTGCAAAGTAAAATATAGTTTTTCTTAGTCATAAATAAAGTTTCTCTGATCAGTCTAATCAAGTATTTACAGTGTTTGTGAATCTTTGTAGTGTTTTTTTTTTTTTTTTCAGCAAAGTGATGACGAATGTTCACAGAACTGGACCTGACTGGAGGTACAATCAGAACATGAGGACATTAAAGCCTCCATCTGCACCGCTGTCTGGCTTATGTTCACAATTAGATTCAAGAGGGCAACTCCTGTCTCCTGCAAAAGGTTCTTCTTTGTTGCCTTCTTGTTCCTCTTGTAGCTCTTCTTTTCAGTTATTCTTCTCCTGGTTTTAGTTCTTCTTTAGTTCTGTTTCTACGACTTGTCTTCGTTCTTTTTCCTTCTTGATGTGGCTCTTCATCATCTTGATGCTGTTCTTGCACCGTTCTTCTTCATTTTGTTTTAGTTCTTTGTCTTCTCGTCGCTCTTCATTTTTTCTGTGTTTTAGTTCCTGTAGATCTTCATCTTGCAGTTCTTCTTCCTCTTGTAGCTCTTCTACTTTGTCAGTTCTTCTCTTACCTGCCTTTTTTCCCTTTTTCTTCTTGTGGTTCTGTCTTCTTATGTTGCTTTACTTGTTTTGCTTCTTCTTCTATTGCTACTTGTTTTATTCCTTTTTCTTCTAATTCTTCTTCTATTACTCGCTCTATTCCTTTTTTTCTCCTTGTTGTGGTTCTTCCTCTTCTTCTTGAAGTTCTTCTGCTTGTAGAGCTTCTTCATCTTGCCTTTCGTCTTCTTCTTGTTTTAGTCCTTTTTATCTTGTTGTAGTTCTTCTAGTTCTTTTTCTTGTAGTTCTTCTACTTCGTTCAGATCTTCTTCTTTTCTTTCTTTGTCTTGTAGGTCTTGCTCGTCTTAAATGTGCTCAGTGCAGTGACCAGTTCCATCATGTGGTAATGGTCCAGAGTCCACCCGTTGACTGTGTTGGATAAAAACTTTTTATCTACTTTTGTTTTCATGCAACATCAAATTTGAATATCACAACTTTGCTGCGACTAAATAAGGTGTCTCTGGACTTACAAGTAAATATCTGCAGCGTTTTTCAA
This sequence comes from Stegastes partitus, assembly GCF_000690725.1. Classification (NCBI taxonomy): domain Eukaryota; kingdom Metazoa; phylum Chordata; class Actinopteri; family Pomacentridae; genus Stegastes; species Stegastes partitus. The sequence continues at coordinate 148,438 of NW_007579402.1, read as the reverse complement.
TCTCTGTCTTGCTTTTTCCTTTTTTAATAAAACACGAGTCCCATCAAGCTGTCAAACATAATGATTTTCCTTAAAATACCTTTGATGTGTTTTACTGACTACAGGTGTTGTGCTATCAGAACATGGACACGTCTGCGCATAACGAACCACAGCCGTGCGTCTGCTCAGTTTGACCACGGCTGCGACCAAACCCTCCATCTGCATCATGTTCACAAGTGATTTCAGGGTTTTGTGGCTACAAAGACTGACAGTCAGAGTTTTTGATTAACATCTGTCAATACAGCTGGTAGTGAAAGGTCATTTGTAAATGTCAAAAGAGACGAACACTGGCACTGATTCACTGAGCAGAAGCAATGTGAAGGTTTACTGGTTGCAGCCTGTCATGTGGCTCGTGTGAATGCCGGACGTGTGCTGGAGATGGAGATGACAGATATCGAAGACATTTCTCAATGAGAAAGGTGGAGAATAAAATGTTCTGTTTCAATAGAAAGCCCGACACATCCTGAATCATCACCATCATCTCCTACACCTCGCTTCCATCGTGTGCTCCGTCTCCCTCGGTGATCACACACTCATCAGCCGCTCAAATTACTTCTTTTTTTTCTTTCGTAGTTCAACACGTTTGCCTTTTGCTCTTTGGCTTGTGCTTTGAAGAAGTGTAATTTAATTGTAGGGTGTTTGAGCTGTGGAGGAGCAACGTATAAATATATATTTATCCATAACACATGCATACACACCAAGTCTTGACTCCTCTAATGTAGAAAAGGGATTCCATGATGAAAGGCAACATGCGTTCACTCTGTCACCTGGCTTGTAGCTTAAAGAGGTGAACTAGAATAAAAAATGAGGTGCAAATACACTTATCTTAAATCAACAATTCCTTCCTGGAATATCCATGTGTGCTCAGGATTAAAAGTCAGGACTGATTTGACAGTTGTTCCATCACAAATCAGCTTCTGCTCAACCAGCTCTTCGCTTGAAACTTGGTGTGTAGTAAACTGTAGATAGATATAAATGAAGTCTGTGAAATTTAGATGGAAATATCAAGAACTTTGCAAAATCACTTGAAAAACAAATTGTGCATCGACTCACTTTCTACAAGCTTTTTTGCACATATTGAAATTCAAGGTTATGTTTGAATGACAGTATGTCAGGAACTGTTCAAGATAAAGGGGCTGCAGGGTGGNCAAGTGAGGGACTCCGCCAGATGGACACCAAATATTTCCCCTTGGGATTATATAAAGTCCTATTCTATATACGTAGAAATTATTTCTATTCTGTTCTGAAACTGGAGCGTACAGATTCATTTGTATAGACCTCATAACACCAGACATTGAAGGTGACCTTCCAGAACGCCACGGACCAGACCAGCAGCTTGTTTCACTGTCAAACTGTCTGCACTTCATTCCAGATTCAGTTTTGTTTATTTTTAAGTCTGAGCCTACATTTATTTTTCTCCTTCCTTTCAATATCATGCCCTCTTTTAGCTTTTCCTGTTCTGTTTTCTATCTTTCTGACATAAATCACTTGTTTTTGTTCCCCCAGCAGGACACATGTGTTTCCTCCTCCTCCAGTGGATGAGCTGGGTCACTCGGTGCCCATCGATCAGAGGCCCAGTCTAACCCTAACCAGAGCTTTACAGACGAGCCGCCTCCCTGGCAGCTTGTTGCCGGCTCGTCTCTTTCTCGCGAAGCTCGCATGTTTCACAGCCATAACAATAAACATTCACTTTGCTTGAGTGATGTGTGCTCACATTTTTCAGATTTGAAGAGATAAAGAGAAGACGTATGGGGTGAAAGGAGAGATAAGGAAGGACAGGAGCTGAACCACCAACTGAGGAGGAGTGTAGGCGATTACAATAAGTCACACTGGATCAAAAACCAGAGGGTACTGACACCTCGTGAGTTTATTTCACTGAGATGTTTCCATTCACAGATTTACAAGCTTTATCCTAACAAGCAATAAGTCAATTAAACAAGCCGATTGATAGATTAATGCAGGAATTTTAATATGATTGTTCTTATTAGTGGATTTCTGGAGCAACAAGCAGCACAAGTCATGCAAGCTGAGCAGTTTGAGGAGCTCCTGAAGAGAACCAGAGGTGCCAGGTGTGGACAAGATTCATCCTGAGATGCTGAAGGCTCCGGACACTGCTGGGTTTTCTTGGCTGCAACATCTCTTCAGTGTCGCATCGAGGAGGCTTGGGGATGGTGTCGTCGGAGTGGCAGCGCTTGGTGATGGTCCCCATTTTCAAAAAGTAAGGGGGTGCTCCAGTTATTGGTGTATCACGCTGCTTAGCCTTACAGGAAACGTTTGCTCCAGAGTGCTGGAAAGAAGGATTCCATCCACTGTCAAACTACTGATTTTGGAGGAGCAATGCAGATTCTTTCCACATTCTCTGGAACAATGGAGCGGCTCTTCACCGTGCAGAGCTGTGGCTGTGGGAGTCTGCATGTGTTTTTTGGATTTGAAGAAGGCCGCATTCCCAAAGAAGCCCAAAGCACACACTGCATTTGTTTTTGTCTTAATTTATGCTTTGTCATTGTTGTTTAGATGCACTTATTCTTCTAGCAGACTCTAAAATCATTCATATTAAACAATCTAAGGAGAACAAGTCACCACAGCGACCTGTCCAGGGTGTCCCCTGCCTTCACCCTAAGTCAGCTGGGATAGACTCCAGCCCCCCACGACTCTAATGAGGATTAAGCAGTGTATAGATAGTGGATGGATGGATGTTTCTGGACTGTGGGAGGAAGCTGGAGAACCCGGAGAGAACCCACGCTGCATGGGGAGAACATGGAGACTCCACACAGAAAGATCCCGGGTGTCCTCACCAGGATGCCAACCGGCGACCTTCTACCGTCCAAACCGGGTCTTCTAGCTACGAGACGACGGCGCTAACCACTGAGCCACCCTGCAGCCCCTTAAAATACATCCACAGGTGAGCCTCCAATTAACTTTAATGTTGTCAGTTAACCTATAGAAAGCTTCCAAAGCCATGACATCATCATCTGGGCTTTCCCAAATAGTTTGAAGGCATCTTAGTGGATGTAAACTTCTGACTTTGAAGAAAGTAATACAAAATCCTCTCTCTCAATATTCTGGCCTTTAGCAAATAGAAATAATATTGGTAACCCTGACTGACCTGAAACAGGAAAAGTTTAGTCTGATTTAATGTCAGACAGTGAGACAAAAATGTTGTGTCTCTTTTTAGAATAGAATAGAATAGAATAGAATAGAATAGAATAGAATAGAATATACTTTATTGATCCCCCATTGGGGAAATGTACACGCCACAGGAGCGTATATAGAAATAGAAAGTACAAGAAATATATAGAAAGTAATATGCATCCCCGGTGTGGGCACACAGCAGGTGTTCATACAGTGGATGTAGACTTGTGGTTTCAGCTGTATGTGTTATGTGTACATAAATAGAACATCTTTTCTAGGGGAGTAACAAAATGCTTTATGAATTGTTTACCAGAAACTGTGGTCATGTGAATTATGAACCCAGCACATCACAGAAAGTAGTTCTGTTAATTATCAATAATTCAAACAGGTTAAAGTCAACAGGATGCACATATTCTGTAATGCATACTGCAGAATACATCTACAATACCTGCAGCAGGAGCACAGTGTGCGTTTTTACTTTCTCTGTGATCGTGACTTCTTTTTGTTTTACTCGGTCTGAGTCATCATATGCCGTCACAGGTTTGGCCGTATTCAGACAACTGTTTTGGCTTATCACATTAGCGATGACATCATCCCTGCTGCGGTCATTCGTTTGAGTTTGGAAAGGAAGATAAGGTCTCCGTTTTCCCACAAATGCTATTATCTTGGAAATTCTATTACACGAGCAGAGTGGCTAAAGTACGCAACCAATATTTTTCTTTGACTAGATGACAAAGAATATCAGGCGCAACATACAAGCCCCAGACAAGAACTGATACCGTTATCTATCAGACGTGCATACTTGTACAATCTGTGTGTGCTGATAAATGGGTAAATATGCTGTGTCTGTTCGAGGAGGATGACAGCATCTCATCTTTACTCATCACTGAAGTCCTCTCAAGACGGAAGAGGGTTTTGGTGATTTCTGTCTGACCTTCGAGGTCCCAACATCCCTCTCTCGTCTCTCCTTTCATCTCCATCTCCGGAAGGTGCACACCCTTCTCCGCTTTCAGGAGGCTTGTCGGAGGCTCTGTGTGTTTGCCGTCCGTCTTGTAGTGGGAAATTAACCTGGTGACAGAAATGTCTTTGCAGGGGGAAAACATCCGGAAGAGAAAAGTCTCCTCATCCCAGACGGAAACCTCAGCAAACACGGCTGGTGACGCAGGAGAGGAAGTCAGGACTTCACCCTGATGTTCAAGTTAGAAAGAATCAGAGAACTTGATGCTTTGATTGTAGTTTTCTTTACAGATCCTCAGTGCTTTTTAATATATATATAATGCTATTTTCATAGTAATACAAAGAGAACCTCCTTAAATTCTAGTGTCTTTTAAGGCGGATTCAAACTTTATAATACAAAAGTCCCTAAATCCCCTTAAAAAACAGGAAATATCAGTACTGTAGTGGCACCGCAACCACCTTATCTCCTCTCAAAGGCTTCAAGGAAACCAGACATCCCACAGACATGTGGGTGTTTGCGTTTGTCTCCTTGATGGTGATGGACTGGCACACTGGACAAAGTCTTCTGACGATGGCTGGCTCCCACCCAGATTAACCTGTAAGAGAAGGATAATAAGCAAAATGAATAACTGGGAGAGACTGAAGTGGCATGGGATTAAGTTGAAAGGAAAGTAATCACTTTTTCAGATCCCAAGATTTATTTTTGCTGCCTTTTCCTAATGCTCACATGGGCTTATTTAGCACTGGTGGGCTTTTTTTTTTTTTTTTTTTAGTCTAGTCTGCCTTGAAGCAGCTTTAAGGAGGAACGTAATAAAAGAAATAGTTTGACATTTTGGGAAGTTCACTCATTTGCTTTCTTGTGAATAGTTGAGAAAGGATGTAGTGTGAGCCCGCTGGAAACAGGAGAAAAACTATCCTGGATGACAACATCTAACTTTAAGGCTAAATTACTCAGGACACTATATGTTGTTTTTCTTATGTTTCCAGAATTAAAATCAAAACATAAAAAATAATATTAATAACAATCAGGGCATAATTAAATAAAAAACATGACAAACTTGCAGCATTAAATTTTATATTCTGCAATGGAAAACAAATGCAAATGCTTATATTTAAAACCAACATGAAGAAGCTGTGATTTTCTGTCTTTATATCGTTTTCTCATTACAATCTGCTCAGTTACATTTTCAGTATTAACTTCTGGGGCACATTAATCTTGGTAAAGCTCCTTTCCCACAGTTTTTAAGTGTGGGTTTGGTTAAAGGGGTTTTTATTTACAGATGTGCTGTATTTTTCGCTTGCTCTGAGAGGGTGATCGTGATCCCCACGTGAAGATCAAGCGTCACGACAAGTTCCTGTTGCTTATCCCCGGCGACCAGCGGGGAGCGTTCACTTTTAATTCAGCAGATTCAGGCCAACACTGACAAAGAAATGAATAGAAAAGCACTGTGAATTACACTCTCGCTGGAAGAAGAAGACCATGCATCCAGAAGTCCCTGCCTGCGGTGCAGAAGAGGAGTCATGCTGAGAAAGGGCATCAGTGCTTTGATTGTGTTTTTCTAAAACTAGCCAATCGTGATTTACTACAGACTGCAAGAGCTGCAGCCTGTTCTTGGATCTACATGTTTTGTTGTTATTAGATCAAATTTCCGTTAAGTCAGTTGTGTATGATTTATGAAGTGGGTGACTGGGACATTTTTGTCTGAGTTTCAAAAGCTTTTATTTTTTGTTTGCTTTCGGAGACACCCAGTCTGCTCCAGAGTGGCCCGAAGATATGGTTGGGTTTTTTTGTTTTTCAATCTACAAGAAAATCCATTTTAAGGCTTATTTTGGGATCCTTAACAGAGACTACTTCTTATTTAATGATACATATTCCAGACCGTAATCATACGCACAGCCAA